>NW_015552531.1:2402483-2404165 GCF_001515605.1 Sinocyclocheilus anshuiensis
ACACTTAGTTGAGTGCATCAGACAAGACGACGAAGAAGAAGAAGTGCTGCTGTAGCGTCAAGTTTTCGCCATGTCAAAGAAACGCTGTTTTTTTTCACTCCGTGTCTTTTGAATTTCCTTGCAGCAGATGTTTTCTACCTCACTGGGCATTTTAATGCAGTTATTACACATGCACCTGAATAATTATGTATGTAAATAAATATGTATGTTACAGTAATGAAAACGTTTTTATAAATTGCTGACAGTAGAATACTGGACATTATAAAACGGATAGTTCCGGTCCTTGATTCTGATTGGCTAAGCCACGTTCGAAGCTGTTGTAAATTACTCTACAAACATACACCTTTGTTTACATTTGTGTGTTACTCGGCAACCACTTTGTTGAAACCAGAGCCGTTGAGAACCACAACCGTTTCTGAGGAACTACATTGTTTGACGGAAGAATAATGTTTTCATTAATATCATTGCACTTTACTTTCTCTGATTTATTCTGTGAAACCTTACTACATATATGGAATAACCGTTTTTTAAAAGCATCGTGCCTAACAACGCCCCTTAGCTGTTATAAATTCACTGTAAACCACGGCTTCTTGGGGCTTATTGCTTTAACAATGTAATCTGCAGAATTTACACTTCAATTATGAGACTATGGTATAAATAAATTCAACTGAATAACAGTTTCACTGCAATTTATGTTATAATGTTAGAATTAAAGAACAATAAACATAATACATATTGCCGTTGCACTTATCTGTACATAGTAAATGATGTTATTTTTCAGCGAGTGGGGGGGTTTGCCCGAACTGTATTCAGAAAAGCACGGAAAACAAATAACATTTGCTAATGGTTGCCTGTTACATTACAGTACATAAAATTTCACTTACCACATAAACAGAGTTAGGAGAGTTGACTGAGGACGATGGCGAATGATTTGTAGATTCTGAGCACCACTGACAAAACATCTAATCTTGTCAAATGTGCGGTAAGTACTGCTGCTCCATAGTAAACAGAGTACATGCGATCGTGAATCTCGAAATTGAAAGTGAAACTAAAAAGCGATCGTGCACTCAAAAGCAGTTTCAATGCCAGGCATAATAGCGGCTCCCCGATGCCCGCAATTTATATACAGTATAATTACCCAATAATATAACTGTGAGAGAAAGTATTGAAATATATATTGTCCTCCCATCTCGTATTTATTCCCTTTAGGGTTTGGGTTCCATACGTCTTTTTCTTTCGATGCCATCTTCTATCGGCCCAACCCTAGTTACCACTCTAATAGGTCTTGCGATATCCGTGCATGCAAAGGTTCTGTGCGATCCTCTTGTTCAATATTCTTGGGGTCTGAAACCGGCTCAAAATGATATGGCAATACTGACGCCATCCTTACCTATACCAGAACTTGCTGCTTTGGCAAGGGGCGTGGCAGTACTGAAACATGGTTTAAGCTGTTCACCAATCACAACGCCCTGGGACAGCTAACCAATCACAACACATTTCGTTTTTCGGAAGGCGGGCCTTCATCAAACCCGGAACTAATCGAGCCGTTTGTGCCAGGCTGGGGAGAAAGGTATTGTAATAATATAAATTATGTGAAAAATAATGCGTTTTTCGAACCACTAAGCATGAAAGCATATTCTAGTACACCCCCAAAACAAAATCAAGACTTTGTAAAAGAGCAT
>NW_015552531.1:2408463-2424692 GCF_001515605.1 Sinocyclocheilus anshuiensis
ATTATTATTATTATTATTATTATTATTATTATTATTATTATTATTATTATTATTATTATTATTATTATTATTATTATTATTATTATTATTATTATTATTATTATTATTATTATTATTATTATTATTATTATTATTATTATTATTATTATTATTATTATTATTATTATTATTATTATAGGACCCCTTTAATTTTAATGCCTTCTGAGATTTTTGTGTAAAGCTTTTTATGTTTAATCATAATCATGAGTATGATTAAGCATAAAAGTATTTTTAATACATGTCAGGCCATCAGTTATTTATTTATTTATTGTAAACATTAGGTTTTCAGGGTTTTTTCATACTTGCTTAATTTCCTAAAAAATAAATAAATGTGTGTGTGTGTGTGTGCATTATTATTATTTTTTTTAAAGAAAATAATACTTTTTGGTTTCAGCAAGGATGCATTATCAAAAAGATACAGTATGTATGTATGTGTATATATATATACTGTATATCGAAAAGAGACAGTATGTATGTATTTGTATATATATATATATATATATATATATATATATACATACATACTGTATTTATGTATGTGTGTGTGTGTGTGTGTATTACCATTAACATTTTTGGTTTCCAAAAATAGGTTTGGCCAGTTGGCCCTGGTACCAAAAAGAAACAAGTTTTCATGGCCTGTATCATTTTTCCTACTTAATAACAGTGAGCATATTTTGTAGCTTTTTGTGTAGCCAATAGTTCAGCCACAATTTGGCTTTCAAAAATAAACATACTCTGAGAAATATTTGCTTGTCTAAAAAGTGCTAAACAACTATAATATATCTCAGTCATGGCATACTGTATATATAGCAGGCCATGTTTATGAATTAAGCAGGGTATTAAAGTTGTATGTGTATGCAATTACTCACCAAAGATGCCCCATGTTTGGTGAATTTTTGCCTCCATGAAGTACTGCACTTTACTTTTGCCCAAAGGAAAAAGGGTTTCAATTAGAAAACTATTTGACAAGATAGACCAGAGGGATCTTTCAGGCTCAACTTGTTTATTAATGGTTGGCACGCAAAGCCAGAAAGACGTCGACTAACTTGGCTTTCAAAATGCTTCGCTGTCCTAAAAAACAGCTCAGACGTACAGCTGTACATCAGAATTAACGCAAACTCCTTCCCATTCCAGAATGCCAGAAAGACAGAAAGCAGAGAAGGTACAATTAGTACTTTATTAGATGAATCAAAATGCTTAGCTGTCCTAAAAAACAGCTCAGACGTACAGCTGTACATCAGAATTAACGCAAACTCCTTCCCATTCCAGAATGCCAAAGACAGAAAGCAGAGAAGGTACAATTAGTACTTTATTAGATGAAATCTCATATAGTTAAAAATATGTCTGGCAGAAATGTTGCAGATATTAAATATTTGGCTGGTGGAAAGCTTGGAGCAGCATCTAGTTACGGTCTTCTAATTCTTGTCTGAAAATCAAGCACAAGGTTTTTTTTTCTTCTTTTTTTGCCATCTTTTCTTTTAACCCCCTCCCCCCCTTACTTTTTTTGTTCCCTAGACATGCAATTGGTGTGCTAGGAAATGGGGTCTCATTACTGTGGGACATGGCAAGGCCTGTGTTATTGCAATCTTTATTAAGAACATCTCTAGTTGATCTTGTTTTTTTTTTCCCATGGTCATGCGAACCGTGGTCTTTAATATCAATTGATTAGATGCAGTCTGATGAAAATTACCAGACAACATTTGTTAAAGAGGACTGTTATGATTTGTCAAACAGAATCTTATTCTTTAAAAAAAAAAAATAAATCTTCATAATTGGCATCTTGCATCTTGGCTTTCTTCCTTTCCTCCTTCTCGTTTTTGTACGTTTTTATCACTAATAGGATATAAAGTTTGTGTGGGGGATATGGAATTCATTAGAGATGAATATGCAACTCAAGCATGATGGTCCCATTCCTGTTCATTGCTCTTTACTAAGATAAGATGAAAGACTTGGGTTACTCAGTACAAGTAAATTAAGAGTACTTTAATAGGCAATGTAGGCCGAGCTTTACAATGGCATTCATAAAACACAAAAGTATTTAAAAAGTTGCATGCTAATGCGGCCCATCACTGTACAAGATCATTTGGGCATAAAATGGGCTGTTTGGAAGTCTGGAAGAGAAGGTTATGTTATGCTCAGTGTCCTGTAGACGATTAATTAGACGGCCAACTCCTTTCAAAAGATTCAGAGACAACAGAGAGATGTCATGTTTAAAGCATTTTAATGGATAGTACGTTCTTTGCGAGACTCAAGCCCAAACAGTTTTCAGTGTTATTAGGCCTCTTATGAAATCTCCATGAAGTGGTGCTTGCTTAGGCAAAATTCTGTGGACAAAATGGTCCGTTGTTTTTCACAGCTCACACGTTGTTTTTCATATGGACGCTACGCTCCATATGACTAGTAAGTCAAATCTCAAATAACTGCCCTGATGACTTGTGTTCTACCCGCCTAAATGATAGAAGTACTTGTGCTGTCCAATCTATAAAGACGGTGTCTGTTCCCCGAATAGTGAGGTCAAAATATAAATTTAATGCAGGATCTAGAAAAAATCTGATCGTGATTAAACCAGAAAAAATGTAAAATAAATGAACAAAAACTATTGACACACTATTTTCCTAATTAATGCTGTTCAGTTGCTTTGACACAATCTGTATTGTTAAAAGCGCTATATAAATAAAGGTGACTTGACTTGACTTGACACGTCCTGCAGCTTTCTCTTGGTCAGCACCAACAGAACTATATTTCTTCTGTCATGTCGACTTTTCCTAAACAGGGTCTTGTTATGAGAATAATGCTTTTTGTCTGAAAGCCATAACAAAGCTGTTTTCCTCTTCAGCAATGCATTTGATGGCCCCATTGGCTTCATTTCTCTCTCATGTATGGGAGTCAGCATGATAATCTGGTTGCCTGTAACTTCAGTCAAATTGTTTTCCTCTTCAGCAATGCATTTGATGGCCCCATTGGCTTAATTTCTCTCTCATGTACGGGAGTCAGCATGATAATCTGGTTGCCTGTAACTTCAGTCAAATTGAAGATGTTCCATCAAAGCTGAAATCCAATATGAAGGCCGTTAGAGTTCGCAGACAGGTATGTTGCAAAGGCCTCGGAGCTCTTTAGGATGATGATGGTAATGCGGATGTGTAGGTTGCTCTGGTGCACATGTAACTAAATCCATTTCCCTTGCGAACAGTTGATAGCACAGCTGAGCACTTTAGCAATGCCATTTCGCTCTTAATGCCAAACTGCAGTTCAAACACCTTTAAAAGCAGTAGATGAAACTCCTTTTTCACAAAGAAACTCTCTCAGTCTTCCTGACAAAGCCCACACGACCCAGCATGAGAGCTGTTCCTGTCTTAACTAGCAGGTGAAGTCACTCGGCCCGCTGTGAGTCCAGCCATCAGAGCAGCAAGCTCTGATGCTCTGCCTGTTGTCTGATTTCAAATCCATGAAAGATATCCACTTGAAACCCCCCACCCCAAAAAAACAGTTAAAAGCTGTTTCACTTCCTCAGATAAATGGCAAATGCCCAAAAAGAAAAAGAAAAAGAAAAAAAAGAGAAGGAATCTCAGGAGTAAGTAAAAGTGTGACATTTCCCATTTAGGTTTCTCTTTTGATAGACATAAAATGTTTTTGTTCACCATGCTGAGATTTTTAAAATTAAAATAAAATTGAGATATTTAAATTTTCAATAAAATTGAGATATTTTTATTTAGATATTTTTATTTTAATTGAGATAAAATTATACTGTGCCGTCTTATCTAAACAGGCTGTGTAGATTAGTAATTTATGCTCATACTTTAAAAGTAAAATTTATAACTGTGCAGTGTTCATTTGTTAATGGAAATCTGGGTTATTTATTTATTTAAAAATAAATAAATAAATAAACAGACAGACAAATAAATAACTAAATATTAAAAATAGAGCAAAATGAGATGAGGAATATTGTGAATAAAAAAGAGGCTTCTTTATCACTTGGTTCACTTAAAGAGGTCTGACTTTGGTTCTCCTCATTGGAAGTTGTTGTAAGGGATCACCTGAATTTTCCCTTCTCCCTAAGGGCTATAACATCTTCCTGGTTGTTGTGTGATGCACTGTCTCAGCATCAGCTGATGTGTCTAATGAGGTCTGTGAAGTGCTCAGGTGAATCCGGTACTGTAGGACCCTTCATCTCTCCCCACTGCAGCCCTACCTCGAGTCCAGTGTCAGTGACTGATAACTGTGGACAGCTCTCAACAGAACAGGAGGTAATTACAGCAGCCAGAGTGAGAGAGAGTAGATAGAGGCAGAAAGGGATAGTGGAAGTAGGAGTCTTGTGAAATATTCTCATTACAGGTCACCACAGTAATTACCTGACACCTACAGATGGAGTTGCCGCTTAATCAAAAGAATGAATCATTACTGATATTGATTCAAGCTAAGATGTTTGAAGTAATGACCGCACTAAGTCAGTCCAAAAAAAATAAAAAATCTCAGTAATTTTCAGCAACTTCCCCTAGCCGTCATTCCTGTTCTAAATAATAATGGAATGTCTTACTTCATTCCAGTGTAATGGCAGGAAAATGAGCATGGCAGCTGCAACTAAATTGCCCCTGTCTAATCTGCATAGATTGCAGGGCAAGAATAAAGTCAGACAGGATTTGATTTCTAATTTCTGCACTCTCTATTCATAACAGCCCTTTCTACAACAACATCCTTTTATGAATAAAATTAGCTAGATTGAATGCAGTTACGACCAAAAATATCATACTGTTGACTGCCTAAGATCCATCAGTGTTTTTTTTCCCTGTTTTTACTTTAGTGATTAGGCCTGGAATTAAATTATAGTGTATATTCAATGACAGCACTGGCACTGGAGGCTTCCTGAAAACCAAAGTTCATACAAATCTATATCTTGTTAACTCACAACTTTTAATTGAACACAGCCTGTCAAAAATTCATGAGTAGTTGGATGTCACCTTGATTTGTACCCCCTACTTAACAAAGAAATTAGTATTAGCCTGTTTCTTTGTGAGTGGCTGGTGTCATACAGATGTGAGACGTTCCCTGTGGCACAAGAGGCCAATCTATCTCCTCTCATTGCTTATTTCCACCTTAATGTGGAAAATGACACCTAACAAGGTTGGTTAGTCAGGGGAAAGACCTGTGCCTCTTTATAGACCTGGGTTAATATTTGAGAATGTCATTAGCTGTTGTATAATTATGCAAAGCTGAGAAACATTCACTTGAACTCTTGAATGCAAAGTTAATTAGAAATTACTTAAGAAGGGTCATGGGGTAATTAATTAATATGCCTTGTGGGAGAAAGCGTAGAGTATAATCAGTTGTTTAGCATGTCATAAAAAGTATGAGCTGATCAAACCTGGTCCTGACTGAGTAGAATTATGCAGATGAGACCTACGTATGATTATACTTCACAAACCGCCAACCATTCACTGGTGGCCACTATATTGATTACTGTTAGATGGGCTTGCAATCACAGCGCTCCCAGGCCATTTGATTAGATGGATAATCTCTGGAGTGCAAATGAAGTTTGTGATGAGAGGCCATAATTCGATGGGCATAATCGCAGTGTGAGAATGATGCACGTGCAGTACCAACAGATTATTGTCTCAGATCTTTTGATGAGAAGAGGAGCATATATGTCTCATTATGTCTTTATGCAGCTGTCTCCTGTATCTATAGCTATAAGCATGCCTGAAGAATCATTTATAGAAATACTAAAACTGGAAGAGTCTGGTTTGAATTTTGTATTTTGTTGCTGTTGTTGCTGCTGCTGCTGCCAATGTTTATATGCTTTTTTTATATATATATTTTTGCACATTTCAGCAATGTTTTTGTTGGAGCACATGAATTCATTATAGTTTTTATTCATGCAGTAAACCCCTGTTCTTAATTTGAGCTGTAAAGTTGTCAAAATCATAATTTTTGAGTTATAACTCCTACAGGTAGTTACACCACTTCCTTTGCTAGTGTCATTCCACATATCATATGAAAGTTACCGGGTACTCAAATTTGTTAGTGTTATAATGTCATGACATCAAAGTTGAAATATTGTATATATATATATATATATATATATAATGTGCATTAAATTGGTCAAAACTAACAGTAAAGACTTTTACATTGTTGCAAAAAATTATAATTCGAATGTTCTTTTGAATTTTCTTTTCATGAAATAATGACATGTTGTTTTTGTGTATTTTCATCAAATACATGCCCAGGACAATCATTTAATGCTCAAAAATTAGTATTATAAGAATTATATCAAAGTTAGGAATATTTCAAATTCATTTATTTAGTACACAGACTCTGTCTGAATCTTGAGTTCAGTGGCACTGCTCTGTATTGTTGTCACATGTTCGCATTATAACTTGTTCTACCAGGATGGTTTATTGCCACTCAGAGTGCCATATCAAAGACTTGTCACTGTTGTCTATGAAGTGATTGTCTTGTCACGTTTGGAGGCTATTATTTGTTTAGTTTCATGGTTCACGCTGGAAATCGGCTGGAAATTAACAGCTCTAATCTCTTAAATTGGTCATTTTCATGTGAAAATTGCACCATTATATCATGTCTATGCTTTCATACCAAACAAAACACTAACAAGAAAACATATTATATATCCCATTTGCATTTTCAAAGCCTTATGTGTGAAACCAGCCAGAGAAATGTTCCTGTGGCATAATGGCTGCCGATTAATGACTCCTAAATGTCATGCATGTTTACTCCGACATGTTTGGAACCGTTGTTCCCTCCAAGCGCTATGTCTAGCTATGAATGGCAAGTTTTGTCAGAGGTTGATCAACAACTCGATGAAGCGAAGCAGCAGTGTTGCAATTTTCATTAAGTGCCCCGTGCAGTTTTGTGGAGAATGATCAACACGTGCCCCAAATATTCACAGGCGAGCCGCTGTGCTCCAGGCGGGCTGAGGCTTGTATAAATATTGCCTTGTTACCTTCAGTGTATTCTGACATGCATAAACACACTGTGTGCTTAATTAGAACAAATGTGTTATAATTCCATAAACAGTGTAGGTAACGAGGAGCTGGTGCGTGTTCATGCAGCTGTGCAGCAGAAGTAACCAGAAGAACAAGAAGCTGGAGAAGGAGAGAAGTCCTACAACACAGCTGGAACGGAAGCAGTTAGCAGGCAGTGCACGACACTCGATCACACCCTTCATTCTCCTTTCCCATGAGCCTTCACACCCACCCCAGTTACACTCGGCTCTGACCTGCCACCACGTAAAAGAAGAGAGAGAAATGTTGCACCTCATCACTGAACGCAGCCTCCTGGAACCAGAAACGAGCTCTTGACACAACTGTGGGAAAGATTTCTGACATGCAGAGTGTGATGTGACCTGTCCAAGAAGTGGCCCAAATGATTCAGAACCTGGTTCAGGTATACTGTACCTTTAAGAGCATCCTTATGACCTTTAAATATTCACAGCCTGGAGAAATTGATTCAATATTGCTGTAGCAATAGGAAAGGAGAAAGAAAAATTAAAGGGAATTAAGAAGAAAGGTAAAGGAGAAGGAAGTGAAAAAGTATATAGTGGAAAATTGGCCTCTTAAAGCAGTGGTTATTAACACTTTTGACACCAAAGTCCCCCACTGACGACAACAATATTTGAAGGCCCCAAGAGTTTCCAGTTGATTTTTACTGCATAGGGATTTTTTTTAAATCCTTTTTGGATTAGACTAGTTTTCACCCAATGTTTGTGGTTTGTATGTATCGATTCAGATGCCCATGTTGGTGGGAGTTTGTGTTTTCTAGATGTGCTGTGGTTGTGTGCATCATGTATGACATGTATCTTTTTTGTTTTTTTTTACATAGTTTTCATATATTACATTTTTTTAATAAACACATGAGTTTATAGAAGTGGCTGCTTATAATAAACAAATAATTGAGCAGAGAAATCTGTATCTTACCTGACAATGATATTAAAAAGGCTGTCAAGTTTTTGTGATTTGCCTTGCCTTAATTTTACTATTGGTCTGCCGTCCATTTTAAAAGGTGCAATATGTAGAAGATTAATGCACAAACTGTAGCTCAGGTTAGTAAAAAATGTATATTCATAAAATGTATAAAAAATAAAATAAAATTATAACATTTTATTCATTTACACAAATTTTCCAGGTTTACAAATTACATTTTTCACATTAATTAAGCTACCTCATATATCCAGGTTTTTCAAGATAGTGGGAACATTTAATTGTGATGTACATCAGAGTGAAATGTCACAATACAGAAGAAGAAACAATTGTTGATTGGATATTAAGTTAGACATGAGTTTGCAGGGCCGAGGTTTATGCTGACCACCTTACCCAAATGACTGGATAAGTCTAGAGAGAAGAAGTACATAGAGAAGTTGTTTTCACCAGAAGGTGTAGTAATGACATTTTGACTGAACATAGCAAACTAAACTAAACTAAACTAAACTAAACTAAAATAAAATAAAATAAACATATAACATGCATTTCTAAAATAGATCAAGTGAATTTTCGTTTTATGCCAACTTTACAAAATATATGTATTTTTATTTGCTTATTAATTTTGATCGTTTTGTCTTATTTTCATTCATTTTAAGTCATTTTGAAACCCCCTTAGAGGTTTACTGAGCCTCCCTGGTTGAGAACCACAGTTTTAAAGGAACAGTGTACCCAGAATAAACATTCTGTCATTGTTTATTTATGATGAATGGACTTAATTTATGGTGCTTTTTTGTTCTTTTTGGGCCTCTGGTCACGATATACTTTCAGTGTATAGAAAGAGATACTTTATAGAAAATCATACAGGTTCCTAATTGTAAACGCACATTTTTTTTTTTTCTCCATTTATTGACTGTGTCTGACCTGTGTCTGTATTTCAAGCTGTAAAATATGTACATGTGCCATGGAGTGTTTTGTTCATGTTGAATTTTTGGTAGTTAGTAGGTAAGGTGTATATTTTCGCATATGCACTGCAGCCCGGGTCTGAGGCCATATATTTTACTGAGAAAATGAGCTCTCATCAGTGCCTAGTGATTCTCCTCATAAATAAGCAAAGGGATGATTCACCCTTTGCCTGCACTGTGCTTGTTAATAATACATTGTTATTTTGGGCCAGTTTAGCCTGAGAGCCTCTGGTCACGATATACTTTCAGTGTATAGAAAGAGATACTTTATAGAAAATCATACAGGTTCCTAATTGTAAACGCACATTTTTTTTTTTTCTCCATTTATTGACTGTGTCTGACCTGTGTCTGTATTTCAAGCTGTAAAATATGTACATGTGCCATGGAGTGTTTTGTTCATGTTGAATTTTTGGTAGTTAGTAGGTAAGGTGTATATTTTCGCATATGCACTGCAGCCCGGGTCTGAGGCCATATATTTTACTGAGAAAATGAGCTCTCATCAGTGCCTAGTGATTCTCCTCATAAATAAGCAAAGGGATGATTCACCCTTTGCCTGCACTGTGCTTGTTAATAATACATTGTTATGTTGGGCCAGTTTGCTTGAAACACCTTTTCCTGTCTAATGAAGGCGCCAGCAGTTGATTACCATAGATATAATCATATACAATTATGATATGCGCTCTACGTGAAGTGTGTATTACTTTTCAAGACTTTTGTGTCTTTGTTAATACAAAATTCTATTACATTATTAATATGTTGCCCTTGGTATGTTGTGTTCTTTTAACTTGTGTTCTTTTAACATTGTGTGAGATCATAAAACAAATGTAATATTTTATGTTATCTTCAGTTGTTTGTCTGTGCAGAAATTTGTGCCATAATGCTAAGATGTTGCTATGCAGTTGCCATGGTGTTCTGGGTTGTTACCAGGGTGTTGATATGCAGTATCTTAAGTATGGTGGTTGCTACAGTATGCCATTGTTTCAGTGTTTTCAGCACATTTCTGTGCAGTTGCTACAGTGATCTGCCAGGGTGTTGCCATGCAGTTGCTAAGGGTTTTCTGGGTTGTTGCCAGGGTGTTGCTATGCAGTTGTTCTGTTGTTTTTAGCACACTCACAAGCAGTTGCTAAGGTGTTCTGGGTGGTTGTTATAGTGTTGCAATGCAGCATCTTAAGTATTCTGGGTGGTTGCTACAGTTTTCAGTTGTTTTTTTCAGCACATTGTTATGCATTTGCTACAGTGTCCTGTCAGGGTATTGCTCTGCAGTTGATAGGGTGTTCTGGGTGGTTGCCAAGGTGTTGCTATGCAGTTGCTGTAGGGGCTCTGAGTTGGTTCTAAGATGTTTTGGGTTTTTGGGTGTTGCTATGCAGAAGCTTAGTTCTTTTTAGTCATTTACATACATTTTTTCTGCATGGTGTTTAGCACATTGCCAAGTGGTTGCTAGGGTGTTGCTTTGTAGACCCTTAGGTCTTCTGGGTGGTTGATATTCAGTTGTTCTGCATGGTGTTTAGCACATTGCCAAGTGGTTGCTAGGGTGTTCTAGTTGTTGCTGGGATGTTGCTATGCTGCATCTTAAGTCTTTTGGGTGGTTGTTATAGTATACAGTTGTTCAGAGTATTTTCAGCACATTTCTATTGTTACACAAACAGTAAAGGATGACATACATAAATGAAAAGTTTAGGGTTAGAGGTGTGTTCAAGTCCATAACTCTAAGAATGTGAAACAGTAATGATGTCATAGCAAGCCCCACTAAAAATGAATAGCTTGTTGTTGTCGTTATTTAAAAACCTTGCTGTATTTACAGCAGGCATAAAAAACAAACATGCCGATGCTTGTGATTTATATGTTTCTGCATCTCATGAAAACAGCTGATTGCTCTTCCGTTTGATAATCCAATGAACTCCTATACTCCACAATCCATCTTTTAGTCTTTCACTGTCACTCGCATAAGCTTGCATATAAACAACTTTAAGTAGAAATGTGTCTTGAATGTTGGTGAATTTCATGGAATAAATAATAGAAAGAAAAAAAAAACTGAAAAGGACAAGGCTCCGTTGGTTAAACAAATAGACCTTTAAGACTGCTCTTTGAAATGGCCCTTCTGTGAAGAAAAGAAGCCGTTTCACTGTGTTAATGAGGAACTGTTTGGAGATGCAGGACTCTTAGTGTGGCATTCACTCTCATCCGCAAGAGGCGAAGCAACATTAACCAACTGATTTTTTTTTTTTAACCCAAGGATTATACATTTTAATGAGGGAAGACATGGCTTGTTAGTGGTATTGGTCATTTGCAATGTCACAGTTAAAAATACTCCTTTTTAATGCATGCACACACATCTTAGCCTCACATCCATGGCATAGTCATTAAAAATAAAACCACAGGCTTTTAAGATTCCAAGCCAAGCCAAAAGTACCAGGAAGAAAGAGTCTCTTGGAAACAATGGTGTGGAATCATCATTTGTTGTTGTTTAAAACCCGATGATGGTTTCTAAGGTTAAGCTGGCTGTTGATGTGTTTTTAACTTATTTTAGTCTAGCAGGGGGATTAATTTTGCCCCCTTCCCGCCTCAAAAAGCCCTTCTCGAACATAAGTTCTTATTTTCAACATAGCGAGCACTTTTTATTAAAAGAAAAAAATGAGACCAGTATCATCTCCTCCCTGACTTCCTGCTATAATTTGAGTTAATGAAGATGTGGTCGTAGTGCGTGTGGTCCTCTGGAAAATGATGGTACCGTGAAAATATTGCCATGCAGTACTTTCGTCCCTCCCAAAATGAGCTTTTTTTCTCTCTACGCAAACTGTGGGAGCCCTCTCCAGCAAGGGATGTTGACAATTACCCATGAGATTATGGTGCATTATTTTATTTCAACATTGGAAATGACAATAACCCCGGGCCCTTCATGCTATATGTGCACGCAAATGCATTACACATGTGTTCATTTTCTCACCTTGAACTCGGCTGTTTCAAATGACGTTAAGACGAGGCACATGGGCGATGGGCACACCAGCTTGGCCCTAAATTTCTGCTCTGTTTCAACAAAGTAACCGTATGGTCTCTTATCAATGACAGGCATTCAGGAGAATCATCAAACCAGCTGTGTGTTTGTGCGAGGGAAATTTCCACAGTCATAAAGGCGTCGGAATTCATCACGACAGACCATAGCTCTGTGTTGCATTCAAGAACACCCACACTTTTATTTTTGACTTTTTTTCATTTCATCTCTTTATCAATCTCTCTCTCTGTCTAATGGACTGGCTATTTTTTTAATTCTGTGATGTCAAACTCAAAATAGGTTTATTGTAGGGTTTATTTATTTATTTATTTTTAGCTTTCAATTTTAGTTTTCACTCTAACATTGTTAGTTTTATTTTCATTGTTTACTTTTTTCAATTTCAGTTGTGGTGTTTATTATAGTTTTTGTTATGGCTGCCAAAGTTCATGCACTAAAGGTATAATTTAAAAATGTTTAACAGCATTTAAAAATGTTTACATTTCTTGGCATAATCTAGATTTATTTCTACGTAGAGGCATTTTCATGTTTAATATGTGTTGTAAAGATTTCAGCTTTTATACACTGTACCATGCATCTAAAAAAAAATGTTTTGTTGTTTATTTTTTTATTTTCATTTCAGTTAATGACAATGTTTTATGCTTGCGTTAACTTTTAGGACTATTAAAAGTTCCCATGAAATGAAAATGTTAGTTTTTTTCTCCTAAATGATGGCATAATTCACTTTTAGCAGATACATGCATTTAAAAATTACTGTCTTTCTAATCTGGGAGCATTTTTAAATATTATAGTCAAATTACTGGAGGCAATATGCCACTATCCTGATCTTGTTACTGTATTTAAATGCATAATGCTTTCAATGATTGTAATTTAGTTCGTTAAATCAGTAGGAAATGAAAACGGATCTTAAAAATAAACTTGTCTGTTAAAGGAACATTATAGGTATTGGCGAGCAGAACCTGAGCAGCACTTGTTAAATTGGCTTTTTAAGATTGAAAGGAGAAAAGGCAGACAGATGCAGGGCATATGCACCTGATTGGACTGTAAATGAGGGTTGAGAGATATCTGTCTGGGCCACGCTGAGCTTAGATTGGGCCACTCTATGCTGATTACCAACTGCAGCTTTATGGTATCTGAATGTGAACTTGTATGCAGGGTCATGGTCTGCGCTCATTTCCAGACAAAGAATCATGCATGTGGAAGCCTAACTAGTCCTGATTAGTAAAGAGAGGCAGAGGAGAAATGTAAACCCACTCCACAACCCTGCCTAGGTCACAGCTGCCCTTTGGCACCCATTGCCCTTTGGACCCGAATGCTCTGTGTGATCACATGTCAAGATCAAGCTCATTTAAACGATGCCTACAAATCAGCATCTAAATATAAGAAAGAATGCACTCCACTGTTAGGTGTGGCCCATTGAGCGTATTTTAACCCCTGAATTCCCCAGGCTCCTACAAGATCCTCTCTACCCTCTGTTAGCTGGAGTGGGACGCAAAGGGTTAATCCTGAAAGAGAGGTGACCTTTATCCTTCCTAGCTCAGTCCTCTCTTTTTTATCAAGCCTCTCCAAAGGGACTCATCACACGTGAGGCTCTACGGAGGGAGAGAGCAGAGCATTGTCCTTATCACCTCCTCCCAGAAAGTGGGGAGTAATAGGACTTTGTAAGGAGAAATGAAGCCAGGCCCGATGGTAGCTGATTAAAAATTGACTCTGCCACATCAAAGAGAAGTTGAAGGTGAAAATGATGATCACTTCCCTCTCTCAGGGACCTACCACCATTTATTTTATTCAACCTTGAAAGATTCCCACTGAATGAGGAAATCTCCCCCGAGCCCACTCATTGGAGATGGAACCTGACGAATGAAGATCAGTGAGCACTTCATTCTCCATATTAGAAAAATCACATAATTCAATTTTTTAGCTAATGACATCTTAGGACAGGGGTGTTTTGTTATCAGTGTGGAGAAATTAATCTAGCCTTGAGTCCATGTGCAGACTCTAGTCTAATTGCTTTGCTAAAGGAGGGGAACTGTGGGGACATATTCATGCATATGTGGCTGGGATGTGCAAAAGTACAGATTTTAAAAACCGAATGCAAGTCATGCATTCGAGAAAGATTAATAGACAAATGTCTGCTAATAGCATATTTTAGTTCAGGAATACAATCTGATACTAATGGATTCATTAATTTTGTTTTTTAGCTAAATTCAACATAAACAGGCAATGCTCACTAAACTTTTTAAGGCTGGACTTCCATCATTATAATCACCATATTGGTGCCTCTGTGAAAAAGGTTATTGACTCTTTCAACCATGAGTTCTTACTTTTTTGACTGTATTTTTCATGATATTCATGTATTTCATGTATTTTTTTTGCACAAGAAACTTCTTTCAAAAATCTTACAACCCCAAACTTTAATGTATATTATATAAAAGAAAGAAAGAAAGAGAGACACAAAGCAGTCGAACGGAGAGGCGAGTGGGGAACGGGATCAGGAAAGGACCTCGGGCCAGAGCCTAAACTCAGGAGTGCCAAGGCTTTGGCTCAGACAATATGGACAATATGTGAGTATTTAAGCATGTCACAAGCTTCATTTGAGTTATGAAAAAATACAGATCCAATTTATAATGCCTTCCCTCAATAGTGAGTGTTACATGTGAAGCCATTGGGTGCCACGGGGTGTTCATTGTTCAATCATTAGCATATATAGTATAAAAATCAATGCCAGTGTAATCTCTTCCAGTGATTGACAAAATGAAGGTGTCACATGAGGTCAGAAGCTCCCAATGGCAAGCTGATGTGTGTGGTGTCAGAATTTGACAACAGTGAGGGAGCTTGTGTGCGTACGCAGTGAATCAAGCTGAGCCGTAATGGAGGATGACATATCTAAGCAAAATGCTAAAATACTATCTGACAGGCTTACAATAACAGAAGCATCACTCAGCCACACCGAATCTGGAATGTATTTAAAACAGCAACAAAAGCTTAATGTACGGGCCATTTGATCTCAGTAATATCGTTTTTTGATTATGATTACTAAACTGTTTATAGCACCGCTAAGAAGCATATACTGCACTATATTCAGACGTTTATCTCAAAGATTGCTTTAAGTCACAGTTTGTGATTTATATTTATATAATGTATATATTACCATTCAAAAGCTTGGGTCGTTAGGGTTTTTTGTTTGTTTGTTTTTTTGGTGAAAAATATTTTTGAAAGTCTCTTTTGCTCACCAAGTCTGTATTTATTTGATCAAAAATACTGTAAAATAGTAATATTGTGAAATATTATTAAAATGTATTGCATATAATTTGTTATTCAATTATTTCTATGATGGCAAAGCTGCATTTTACTCAGCTACTACGCATCTTAATTGTCACATGATCCTTCAGAAATCATTCTTATATATTGTTTTGATGTTCAAAAAAACCTTTCTTGTCAATGATAAAAACAGTTGTGCTGCTTAATATTTTTGTGGAAACTGTGAAACAATTTTTCAGGATTCATTGTTTAATAGAAAGTATTTATTTAAAATAAATAAACAGGCTAAATGTCACTGTCACTTTTAAACAATTTAATGCATTTTTGTTGAATAAAAGTATTAATTTCTTTCAAAAAATATTATTGACCCAAAACTTTTGAAATGGTAATGTATATATATAAGATGACATTTCTTAGAGACTAGAGTTTCTCAAGAAATTGTACAATGATTTGATTTTCCCCCTGTACATTCTGGAGATTTGCGTTGTTTTGTTGAAATATTTAAAGGGGTCATATGATGCAATTTCTATTTTTCCTTTTCTTTAATGTGTTATGTAGGTATTTGTGCATGTATAAGATCTGCAGAGTTACAAAGCTCAAAGTCTCCCACAAAATGATTTATTCTATCTAAAAGAGAAGGCTGATCCAGACCGAGCTACAACGCCTCATTCAAACACGCCCCCACATCTCTACGTCACTATGTGGAAATATTTGCGTAATGCCGCCCAAATGTTCATGCAAAGAAAGAAGGCGTGGTTTCAGGAACTGCATAGTGTTGATGCAGCCATGTCAAGGAGACGCTGTGTGTTTCTGTGTGAAAGCAAAAGCACTTTATGTGGCCTTCCGAAAGTAGATGCATTTAGGAATCTTTAAGATTAGCTACTTACAACAGAACAGCAATGCATTTTATGAACGACCGTTTCGTGAACCTAGGAGAGGAGGTAATTCTGACTTTGCTACAATCTGGCGCTTCTGAATCAGCTACTGTTTTGTTATTAGTTTAAGTATTTGCTATTGACTGCTCAAATG
>NW_015552531.1:2426504-2428640 GCF_001515605.1 Sinocyclocheilus anshuiensis
AAGGATTTATTCTATCTAAAAGAGAAGGCTGATCCAGACCGAGCTAAAACGCCTCATTCAAACACACCCCCACATCTCTACGTCACTATGTGGAAATATTTGCGTAATGCCGCCCAAATGTTCATGCAAAGAAAGAAGGCGTGGTTTCAGGAACTGCATAGTGTTGATGCAGCCATGTCAAGGAGACGCTGTGTGTTTCTGTGTGAAAGCAAAAGCACTTTATGTGGCCTTCCGAAAGTAGATGAAATGAGGAATCATTGATTAAGATTTATTTACAACAGAACAGCACAACCCAGATGTTCGAATTTGTGCAACGCATTTTATGGACGACAGTTTTATGTTTTGTTATTATTTTAAGTATTTGCTATTTACTGTTCAAATGCGGAGTTTTGTGCCGTGTAGAGTATCGCGTCGTGTGTGTGTGTGTGCGAAAGAGAGACAGGAACTACAATAATGTACAGTATTTTAAAAATAATGTGTTTTTTGAACAATAAAGCGTCAACATATTCTGTTACACCAAATACACAAAATAATGATCTTTAAAATAGAATAATATGACCCTTTTAAATAACAAGACAACATTGCAGTAAATTAAGCAAATTGTGCAAGTTTTTTTTTAATACCTCTGTCTTGTTTCTCTGTCACACCTTCTCTAAAAGTCTATTATGAAGTTCAGCACAAAGAGATGAAACTATGGCCAAATTAGGCCAGTAAATTCACCAAAGTTGTGCTGGCAAAGTGCCATGTATTTACAAATGCAATTACAGGCCTTGGCATCCCCACTCCAATGTAAATGACAAGCAGCACAATCCAGAATGACAGCGTGTAGAATTAAAATAAAACATTTAGCTTTGAAAGTTTGCACCAATAAAGGCGTCTCTTGCTCCGGCAATAAAAATTTCACACCTATTAACGCAATATCTGTGCATACTCTCCCGCTCTATCATTGTAATGCAGCTGGGGACGTTCAAATGGATTTATAAGACAGGAGAGAGACAGTGTGAGAGAGAGTTCTCTAGGGAAATCGAACCACAGCCCTGTGAGTTTGCCAGTAACAGTGGCCCTGTCATGGGTTTGTGAATTTCACAGTTTAGTGCTAATAGGCAGATTATGAAAAGAAACTAACCATGTCCACAAATCCCTATACTTTTCTGCACTCTGTACTGCCAGTTTAAGCAAAAACTGTATATTAATTCATGTTTGTCATCAGAGTAAGTCCTTTAACCTATCTGTGATCTCTATACATTTGCATTATTTATACATGACCTCATTATGCATGCATTATTTTAAGTAAATGCACTTTAGCATTAAGCAAATGAATTCACTGTTTGGTTGCATGGCTGTTTAAGACCATATCTGGGATAATTTTGGTCTCCCTTGCTTCCTAGGCGAGAAAACAGTCCGATAACCATCTCATCTCCTCAATCTCTCTATCAGATGCTCACAGGAGATGATAGCTAACACTCGAGCCCTCTGCACTCGGTCTAACCGAATATCAAACAGATTTTCCCTGGTGTGCGTACAGAAGCTTTCACCTTTTAAGACAGCTAAGTTCATCTATGCAGGCTATTAGAGCGGACTGCAGTCAAATTGACTGTGTCCCCCCCTCGGTACATGTCTTCCCATTGTAGTGGCGACTAGAGCATTCAGGTGAAAAAATAAATGAGTTCATTTAGACAGCTCCGTCAAAACAAGACCGAGATGACAGGGCCTAACTGAGAACTCCATCTGGAGCGGACAGAAGTTATCCGAGGGCCAATCAGGTCCCTGATCCATTTCCATTTCATCAAGCCAACCTACTTCTCCATCTTCTCCCTCCATTTCCAGCCTGTTTTTGATAATGTATGTTTCCTGCATGTTTAAGGTTCATGATAGCAGCGGTATAGACATCTCCATATGAATGTACACTGGTGGGGTGCGAAGAAGAGCGAATAATAAGAATTTAGTGGACCCTGCAGAAGCCCTCGGTGGTTTTTCTGCCACATATCAAAAAGGGCATTAGATTCTGGCATGCTTGAGAAGTTTGGTTTGGCAGGGTTCCAGGCCGTAATAGCTGGGGATATGTAGGTTCTGAATAAGGTGCACTTGTGCCGCCAGTCGAATGGGTGAATAGCGGTTTGTGCTGGCAGGGCGCCT
>NW_015552531.1:2428677-2430248 GCF_001515605.1 Sinocyclocheilus anshuiensis
GGAAAGATCGTTAGCTATTTAGATGGGCAAAGTCTTGGAGGAAAGATAAGTGCCAAAAGAAGGGAGGGGCGCAATGAAAAGTTTGTTAGCCTCAGGCTTCTATGACTTTTAACATCATTTTCTAGTATTTTGCCTTCCTTTTTTCTTTTTTCTTCTCCAAACCCAGTGCAACTGTCAGATTTTAAGAAGATGCGCCCAGTGTTTCAGCTAATTTTAATTGGCTCGGTAGGAATCATTTTCCATTGGGATTAGTGCAAGCTGTTCTAATATAAGATAGATTGGTGCTTTTGTTCGTACCGTATGTGTGTGTGCGTCACTGCAGGTCGGCTTTCAACACCTAAAGTGGGACAGGTAGAGTTGGCGGGGCAAGGGGTAAAGCATATCCTCATAGTCCGTCTGCCTGTAAGACTTAATTACGGCACTTTATGAAATAGTAATTATGATAATGGCAACACATGCATGTAATATTGAATTTTTAATAAAGAACATCATGTGCATGCTCACTTTTTTCCTCGGAATAACTCTTAGATGTAGCATTTGCTTAACACTTAGCACTTGAATTGCCTCTCTGGTTGTGTAGCAACGGAATAATTAATTAAAACAAATTCCACATTATTACAAAGGCCTCAAATGAAATGTGACCAATACTAAAAGATGTAATGCATTGGTATAAAATATGCATGAAATTATGTAAATTATGGAAGTGGGGTGGAAAAAGACTTGCAGCTATACTTTGGGGTTTCCGACAGATTGCCGGGATTCAGGCAGGAGTGACAACTGCTTACTTTTGCTCTCGAAAATAGAGTGTAACCATCACATTGTTGTTGTACAGACAGCATCTACGTACACAAGTGCGTTCTTCAGTCAAAATACTCGCACCAAGTAATTTCCTGTTTGTTTTTATCATTTTTCTAGGAAGAGCACACCATTGGGTGGGGGCTGAAATCATAATGTTCTCAGACGGCTTCCTCGCTGCCCGTCTGTCTCGTGTTATTATCTCGATTTGGACGTTTCACTTCATTTTAACAAATGGCCTCTGTCACAGCGCGTTCGGGATGCAGGAGAAGAGGCGTCCATTTTGGAATTTGATCAAAGAGAGCAGAATTGTGTTTGATAATGTTACACCCTCTGAATTTTCAGTTCACTGAGAGGCTCTGTTGTTCATTTTCAGTGTGGATGTTTAGTATCTGCATTTGGTTAAGATAGGACTGTCAATTTAGTGTTTAAATTCAGTGTGATTAATTATAGATAATAGCTTTACCATCATGGGCCCATTTTTTGCCCCTTATTTTTTGCCCCTTTTTTCCGTCTATCAATTTTTTGACGAAAATGCGAAAAATGCAGAAAATTATGAAAATATAAATTCTGGAAAAATAAATAATAATAATAATAATAATAATACACACACACATACATAAATATATATATATATATATATATATATATATATATACATAAACTGACTGTCATACTAAACAAATAGCATTTCTATTAGTATTTAAAGTAATGCTGAATGATGATGAACAAATGTATTTGTTGGCACAGTAATGTGATATCTTTTGAATTATCTT
>NW_015552531.1:2431161-2433145 GCF_001515605.1 Sinocyclocheilus anshuiensis
GTTAGCTATTTAGATGGGCAAAGTCTTGGAGGAAAGATAAGTGCCAAAAGAAGGGAGGGGCGCAATGAAAAGT
Organism: Sinocyclocheilus anshuiensis; assembly: GCF_001515605.1. NCBI lineage: Eukaryota > Metazoa > Chordata > Actinopteri > Cypriniformes > Cyprinidae > Sinocyclocheilus > Sinocyclocheilus anshuiensis. Next base: position 2,431,235 of record NW_015552531.1, read on the forward strand.
TTGTTAGCCTCAGGCTTCTATGACTTTTAACATCATTTTCTAGTATTTTGCCTTCCTTTTTTCTTTTTTCTTCTCCAAACCCAGTGCAACTGTCAGATTTTAAGAAGATGCGCCCAGTGTTTCAGCTAATTTTAATTGGCTCGGTAGGAATCATTTTCCATTGGGATTAGTGCAAGCTGTTCTAATATAAGATAGATTGGTGCTTTTGTTCGTACCGTATGTGTGTGTGCGTCACTGCAGGTCGGCTTTCAACACCTAAAGTGGGACAGGTAGAGTTGGCGGGGCAAGGGGTAAAGCATATCCTCATAGTCCGTCTGCCTGTAAGACTTAATTACGGCACTTTATGAAATAGTAATTATGATAATGGCAACACATGCATGTAATATTGAATTTTTAATAAAGAACATCATGTGCATGCTCACTTTTTTCCTCGGAATAACTCTTAGATGTAGCATTTGCTTAACACTTAGCACTTGAATTGCCTCTCTGGTTGTGTAGCAACGGAATAATTAATTAAAACAAATTCCACATTATTACAAAGGCCTCAAATGAAATGTGACCAATACTAAAAGATGTAATGCATTGGTATAAAATATGCATGAAATTATGTAAATTATGGAAGTGGGGTGAAAAAAGACTTGCAGCTATACTTTGGGGTTTCCGACAGATTGCCGGGATTCAGGCAGGAGTGACAACTGCTTACTTTTGCTCTCGAAAATAGAGTGTAACCATCACATTGTTGTTGTACAGACAGCATCTACGTACACAAGTGCGTTCTTCAGTCAAAATACTCGCACCAAGTAATTTCCTGTTTGTTTTTATCATTTTTCTAGGAAGAGCACACCATTGGGTGGGGGCTGAAATCATAATGTTCTCAGACGGCTTCCTCGCTGCCCGTCTGTCTCGTGTTATTATCTCGATTTGGACGTTTCACTTCATTTTAACAAATGGCCTCTGTCACAGCGCGTTCGGGATGCAGGAGAAGAGGCGTCCATTTTGGAATTTGATCAAAGAGAGCAGAATTGTGTTTGATAATGTTACACCCTCTGAATTTTCAGTTCACTGAGAGGCTCTGTTGTTCATTTTCAGTGTGGATGTTTAGTATCTGCATTTGGTTAAGATAGGACTGTCAATTTAGTGTTTAAATTCAGTGTGATTAATTATAGATAATAGCTTTACCATCATGGGCCCATTTTTTGCCCCTTATTTTTTGCCCCTTTTTTCCGTCTATCAATTTTTTGACGAAAATGCGAAAAATGCAGAAAATTATGAAAATATAAATTCTGGAAAAATAAATAATAATAATAATAATAATAATACACACACACATACATAAATATATATATATATATATATATATATATATATATACATAAACTGACTGTCATATATATATATATCTACATAAACTGACTGTCATACTAAACAAATAGCATTTCTATTAGTATTTAAAGTAATGCTGAATGATGATGAACAAATGTATTTGTTGGCACAGTAATGTGATATCTTTTGAATTATCTTCATTTGGAGGCTTGAGTGATGAATTATGATTCATTTGTTTGATTAATTAATCTGCATTTAATGCAATCATTACATTTTTTATTGATTTGTAGACTGAAAAAAAAATATGTGTCTTCATTTTATAACTCAACATCAGTTAAACACAGGCTTAGGTGTGCTGAGGTACTGACGTGAGAGCAGGGCAGTGCATTCTGAATATGCTACAAAATATCCTAATCTAACATTTTTATTGCTGGTTAATGCAAAGGGATTTGCATGTTGGGATGAATTATCTTACTGTAACAATGGAGCGTTCATGTCAAAACCTAAATGTGAAATACACGTTTCTCAGCTGTCATTGTCTGCTCTCTCTCTCTCTCTCTCTCTCTCTCTCTCTCTCTCTCTCTTTCT
>NW_015552531.1:2433216-2448496 GCF_001515605.1 Sinocyclocheilus anshuiensis
ATTTAGTTTTAATCCAAATGATGCGTGTGCTAAGTGAGTGAACATCAAAGATCACACAACAGAAGTGCGCACGCTCGCACTCGCGCTCTCTCTCTCTCTCTCCCTCTCTCTCTCTCGCTCTCTCTCTCTCTCGCTCTCTCATCTGCTGCCCTCTATTGGCATATAAATACAAGGGAAACTCCAGCACAAAGAGCTCTACATCAATTCAGTGCTTATGGACAGCAATTTTTTGCATTTGAATTAAACACATTCCATATCTCAGATTAAACGCATTTCATTTTCTTTATTACCCTCCAGATTGATTTGGTCATAAGAAATGGTAAACATTAAACATCCTGATAAAAAGAGCATTAATGTAAATAGATTAAATATGAGAAATGTTGTTTGTTCACCAAAGTATCTTGATAAAAGGTATGACAGCTCTCATATTATTGCATGTGCAGAGGGATAATAGTCACCATTAAAATCATTCTCAATCACAGCCTCAACCTCTCTCTGACATATTACAGCTAATAGTTCACCGTTCCCGTTCAAATCCACATTGTTTATTCATGAAACAAAATATGTTATTACATTTAGTGTTTTACAGATGTAAATCAACTGTGATCATTTACATCAAGATAGGTTGAACAGCCGTTGTCTGAAACTGTGACGCGTGTTAAGTGTGTTGCAATGTGGGAATGAGAGTGGATCATGAGTGTTTGTAATTATATCCCATTTTACTTCAGACTATGAACTGAAATGATCATTGCTGCTCTGGTGATTTAAGCCTCGTGGATGTGTTTATCTCAGCTTGAATATTAATTAAATACATTATTTCCTGCTACTTTTTTTTTTTATCTCTAATGGTGTAAGAAGACACTGGGAATCTGGTGAACATGCAGGGCTGTTAATTTGTATTTTAAAAACTGTAATATTTCAATTATGCATTCTTTATCAGAATATGACTTTGCTTAATTGAATCCTTAATGTGGAAACATCTTAAATTACATTCAGTTAAACAGGATTGCGTGTATTAGATGAACCATGTGTGGTGAAAACTCTTTAGAAATCAATAGGGACTATTTGGTTTTTAGGTAACTGAGTTTGAAACTGAGTCTTTAAAACTGAAAAATAGATTATTAAAATTTTATTTTATTTTTATTTATTTATTTATTTATTTGCTTGTAGCATGGCATTAGCAGAAATGACCTATTGGAATAAAATGTATTTTAAAACCTGTAAAATAGCTACAGTCAAAGCCCAGAGGAAAGGAACAGCATGGACAGGAAGGGATGAATCGAAAAATAGGAAGAGAATGCAAGAAATGATTGCACTAAGATAAGCATTATGCCAATAGCAGCAAAACCCAGGCGAGTGAACAGGATACAGTTTGTTTTTATTGGCCCACTGCTGTAAGAACACGACATAAACAGGGCAAGTGCATCGACCACCATTTGAAAGACTAACATGTGCCTGTGTGAATGGAGACAGATGAGCTTTTAACTTACATTAAGGCTGTTGCTAATGTCAGTGCCTGTTTGATTACACATTGCAGACAGGTAAATAGACTTACGACTAGAGGTTGAATAGCAAAAGCTCTTAAAGGTAAAAATGGCTGCCTTAAATAGCATTAGTTCTCTTGATTATACAAAGCAAGTTCCCCACAAATATTCGCAAATGTTGAAATCAGAATGAAAATATCCTGAGCCCTGTTAGGATTCTCGCGGTCGGCATTAATTATCAAGCCAAATGTGATCGCAGACTATCAGCTGTTTTAGATGGATTTTTCTGCCTCTGTCATCTGTCCTGGAAAATTACAGTACAGCTGACTGCCGTATATTGAGGAATTGTGTCATATACTGGCAATTTCCTGCCCGTGTCAGACATTCTTTACTTTAATATGACTGCCATTGCTCTTAATAAAACGCTCTTCTCCATATACATTGCTGCCATGTCCCAGAGTATGCCGTGCTCTGCTCAATACCCTCTTTAAATATTTACCTCTGCTGAATGACAATGGGAGTCGAGGAAAATAAGCTCCAAATTGTGAGTCCCTCACTGGTGCTTATAGTCTTAAGCAGCCGCGTGGAGAGCTTAGAGACACTACGCAGCAGAAAATGGAATTTCCCATCAGTTGATCAAAATGCAGCCGCAGCCACCGCATGTCTATAATTCACCGGCCTGCACCACAGGATTCATCAGTTGATCAAAATGCAGCTGCAGCCACCGCATGTCTATAATTCACCGGCCTGCACCACAGGATTGTTTAAGGAATCCTAAATTAAGAGAGAGATTGAGATGCCGTCGGGAAAGCAATTCCCCCATCAAAAATCAGCTCTGAATGTCCATCAGAACACGGGGTGGAAGAACGGTGGACGAAACACTGGCATGGCGGGTCAATTCTGAGCGTGTCGCCTTTAATGCATCGGGGCCAGATAATGAAAGACAAATCAACACGCCTGAGAAAAACATACCTCTCGGTAAGAAGCGTGTGGAACAACTAAACAAAAATTAGAGCCCCAGCGCCAGTAACAGGTAACAACTGAAATAAATCAAATGCATTTCCTCGCTCATTTAGATCAGTTGTTACTGCAGTCATCATGCTTAATGTTTCCCAGTAGATCATTTAAATGAGCTTTGGCGTTTAGGGCTTCTGCTGAATTCTAATCTACTATTCATTTGTCCTCAGGTTGGAAACACAAACTGCTTTATGGTGCTGCTTGTCTAACAGTCTCCGATTGCACTTAAAAACTTTGATTTACTTATGTCTGCTGCAATTAGTCCCGTATTAAAGGAAATCAGCTGCCAGCTCACGTTTTAGAGATTTCTAGATACATTATTTGGACATCCTTCAAGGTGCTTTAGCACAAACAAAATGCTCCCAGGTATAATTGTGTTGCAAACAGAAGTTTACCTACCACAAGGAATTCTTGAATGGTCTTTAGTGATAGGCCAGGCTTATTCAATTGATATTATACCATTTTGAGATTATCGCATCAACTAATAATTGGATATGTTTGATTAATTACTAGTTAACAAAACTGCAGAATGCAGAATGCTTTTCTATGTTCTTGAAAGAAGTCACGAAAGCTGCATTTATTTGATCAAAAATGCAAACCGTAAAAACTGTAATTTTGTGAAATATTTTTGCAATTTAAAATAAATGCTTTCTATTTTTAAACATGTTAAAATATAATTTATTCCTGTGATGGCAAAGCAGAATTTTTAGCAGTCATTACTCCAGGCTTCAGTGTCACATGATCTTTCTGAAATTATTGTAATGCACTGATTTTTCTCAAATAAATAAATAAATTATTGCTGTTAATGTTAAAAAAAGAAAAATTTTAGACAATTATTTACTGATTTATTTACTACTGACTGAATTTATTCAGTCATTTTCAAAAACTTTTTTATTGTAAATATTTTAAGAGAATTACAGTGTTAAATTGTTCATTTCTACACCTACATGTTTTTTTTTAACAATATCTGTCATCAGCGCCTTCAAATATCAGATATCATTATATCAACCACTGAAACACTATATTGATCGACCACTAGTCTTAAACTCTATTATGCATAAAAAGATCATAAAAAGCATCAAATTGCAGTTTTATCAACGCTGAAGCTCTTGCCACTATCATTTCAGTTGTGGATCTGTCCCATGGACTTTTATTATGTGGGCATTTCTCAGCATCACCCTCTGCTGATTTACCTAGATATGTAACAAAGTAGCCTGATCCAGTCTTATTTTACAAGTTTACAACATATTTACCGAGCTGTTTGAGAAGCTAAGCTATTTTCAGCAAGGATAATGGATGCTGCTATGCTGTGCAGAGTTTTAATGACTTTCCTGCACATTAAAATAATATGTCATTTCAATTAAAGCTCTGTCAGCTGCGTGATGTCTCCCCGCACCTCCCGTACAGTGTCAGCACACTCCTTCTCTCCTCCGGTGGGAGTTCACTCAAAGCCCCCCCAAAAAACAAAGCTGAGTTTCAAGGGAAATTGTCAGCAGCTTAAAAGCGAGTCAGGAATAACTTATCAGGTGAGGGCGCACGCTCACTTTAAAGGGTCATTTCATTAAGATTACATTCCCTTCACTCAAAACACAGAGAGATTGAGCAAGCCTAAGGAGAGGAGATGTTTTATGGATCACTGAACTTTTTTTTGCTCTTACATTTAGAGTTTTTCTCACCAGATTCACTGTCGAGGCCTCTTTGAAAAGCAGCAAGTACTTGATCAAGGATCCATCTTGTTTTCCTTTAGATAAATACATACATGTAACATCAGTGTTTGACCTGCCTATGATCAGATCTTCTCAGGGGCCTCTCTTAAATGTATTTGGAAAGATGGCCGTATAGATTATAAAAAAAATGGAGAATGAGGGTTTTTTGCAGTCGCTTCCTTCATAACTCGGTTACAGTTTTGTTTACTGAAGAACCCTTGACCTACTTTCAGTTCATCATTTATTCAATCTAATTTAATTTGCTTCATAGTCGTGTTCTTAAAGAAAACAACAGACCTGAAGATGGTCTCTAAAAGCATCTAACGTTAAATGTTATGATTGCTAATCATGGACTGACTATTAAAACTGCTCTCTGCTCAGTTTTTTTGTTGTTTTTAGTGTATCGGTGACTTCATGAGATGTAAGCCCTCTTACGACTGAATTTGTGTCCTTCAAATGAGTCCCAGCTGAAATCTGTTTCACATTAGCTGCTTCAGGACTGATATCTGTGAGTACACCTGAAACTATGTTTTATATTCATGAAGTCCTTTTTTCATATACTGTCAGAGAAAATGTGTGAAAATTGTACCTTTAGGGGAACAACGTCTTTTCATTTGGGCTGTACCCTTAAAGAGAGTCAGTGAAAAGGTGTTCAGAAATTGTTGTTCTCAGGATAATGTCGGGGTTCGTTCATAACTATTAAAATATAAATATTAAATGGGATATTTCATTTTCTGTTTATTTTCTAATTGTTTATATATTGTAACAACTGTTACAATAACAGAAAGAAAGAGAAAGAGAGAGAGAGAGAGAGAGAAAGAAAGAAAGAAACAAACAAACAAATGAAAAAGCGAGCGAGAAAAAGAAAGAAAGAAACAAATAATGAAGAAAAACTGTGATAAGATGACATGATTGTCATCCCATCATGCTGTAAAAAAGGTCCAAATAATGTTACTTCCGTGTTGGTACTATTATTTATTTATTTATTTATTTGTTTGTTTGTTTGTTTGTTGAGATTTATGCAATGCACATGTGGGACACAGCTAAATATTATGTTTCATTTAAAATAATTAAGAGTTTCTATCGCAGTGAATGATACATTCATTGTAGTAAAAATGAGCAAAATTTGATATTTATTTATTTGTTTAGCTTCTAATGCTTTAAACACAGTGTACTGTATTTGTCAAATTTACATTCCTGAATAAAAGACAGCCCCTCAGTATATTTATTGTTTTCATTAAATCTGCAATATATAGTCTTTTGCTGTCTGGCCGAAAAGTGTTACCTTTTACTGGTGGGCTAAAATAGAAAACGGATATAATTAAATGGAACATTCTAGTTTCTTCACTAAAATAGCAAATAAATGAGGAAGCAGAGATATTTAAAATGTTACTGTATGTTTATTATTACATTCACACTGTTTCTGTAATATAGAAAGCATTGCTATAAAGAGGATTAGAGCAGCCTATATATCAATAAGACACTTTGGCTGGAATAATTGCATTAGTATTTACTGAAAACGGATGTAATTAAATGGAACATTCTAGTTTCTTCACTAAAATAGCAAATAAATGAGGAAGCAGAGATATTTAAAATGTTCCTGTATGTTTATTATTACATTCACACTGTTTCTGTAATATAGAAAGCATTGCTATAAAGAGGATTAGAGCAGCCTATATATCAATAAGACACTTTGGCTGGAATAATTGCATTAGTATTTACTTTTCTCCACTTCATCTCAGCTCTCGCCTACAGCCATATATCACTGCCTCAGAGAGAGAGAGAGAGAGAGAGAGAGAGAGAGGAAGAGGAAGACAGAAAATTCCATTCAGTCAACACAATCCAGCAGGGAGGATTGATAGCAAGGTAGAAGGGTAAAGAATGAGAGAGAACAGAGAATTTCTTTGGTTAAGGTTTGTGAGCATTCGGTTTGTCAGTGTGTGCGGTTACAGTGTTGTACAGAGTGAACAGTTCTGTTCTGTGAGACGCTTTAAATAATCCAAGCAATATGAAAATCCTTGCATTTTTGCATTAGAGAAACAGGTGATATGTTTGTATTATTTGTCAACAGTGGAAGAAAAAAATGAGCAAAATGCTGACATTTTCATTACGACTGTGCTTAAATCGCATTCATGGTCGTTAGTGGGAGGGTATCACAGGGCCTATGAGTTTAAAGTGCTCCAATTTTTTTCTGAAGCATGTTGCTCCCTTCTCTTCTTTGACTATGTAACCTGTTGTGAAAAAAGTCTAAGCCAACAGTTTTCATTAAAACCAAGCCATCTACACTTTGTTTACCCACGTTTGGGGAGCAGCTAGGTAGAAGTAGCGATGCTACAAACTTAACAGCATTTTTAAGTAATATAACATTAGAAAACTTGTTTTAAAAACAGCTGAGCTAGTCAAAAATCTAGACAAAATGCTATTTTCACTATTTTTATACTGTACTGCAAGCTCATCTTTATAGCTAAGAGAATTGAGGTAATAATCCGCGTGTTCACAAATTGTTGAATCTGTCTCTCAAATTAAGCATTTTTAATTGGAATTGAAAAGTTTGATTCATTTTAGTGAATTGATTTGTTTAAATGTAACCTGTTAAATCATCCAGTTCAGATGGTTCCTTTAAATAAACCTGCATTCTGATTCACTGATTCATTTGAGTAACTGTGCAGACACCACCACTGCATGTCTTTTTTAGTGATATACAACATACTATGATAATTATTACTATAATTTGTCAAAATAATATATTTAGTATAATACTCCTGTTCGTTAAAGTTTTTGATTCAGTTATATAAATTATGTTGTTTTCTGGTGGTTATAGTGAGATCAATTTACACTAAACACCAATGAGATCCTCATTGTTTTGTGTACTTGTAGTGATATACAGTAGTTTTTTATGTGTTTCATTAGTAGCAGATAGCCTAGCGAATTATATTCGAATGGTTGACTGCAGTTGAACTACTTTTTAAATTATGAGCATCTTGTCAAGTTACAGTTTCAAAGCAGACCCTGCGATAGTTTGCAAGGTCTAATAAATGCTTTCAATTGTCAATGTACTGTATAACTCAATGGGATATTCACGTCCCCTGGTGATGTCTGTGGTTTAAATTCTATGTGAAATGATATCGGTTTGAGAAAGAAGAGCAACAGAACTCCAGATGTGATTATGCCAGTAATCATTTAAAGTGTCTAAACTTCACCTGCTTTGTTGTATTTATAAAACATCCAGACTTCTCATCGTTCCCTGTTTCCTTTCCATCCCGACAGTTTTTTTCATGTGTCAGTTTTCTTTTCCTCTCCCGGTTTTCCTCTCTCTGACAGTAAACCTTTACAATGAATGCATTAAGTTTTCAGCAAATTACATTTAGGCAAGCGTTTATGGTGCCAAACACTTCAGCCTTTAATCCACTTTAAAGTAGGCAGATGTATCGTCCTACATTTTCCACACTTAACATATGTAAATTTGGCAGGTAATACACATCCCGTCTGACATATTATTTTTTTATACCTGCTAAAAACACTCTGAACCTAGGATTTCTCCCACTACAGGATACGGGGCCTGATACTTCAAAGTAAATGCCTGCTAAGCAACATTAACAGGTGTAAACAGTGAGTCTGATACTGCTAAGTTTGCACGACGCTTAGATAAATTCCGCTTCATTTGAAAAGCCTTCAGCTTTTCTTAGTAGAGGCCAGCATTCACATACCCCTCCACCCCCTACTCTTCCTTCTCTCTTTCTCTCTTTCTCTCTCTGCTCCTGACCAGAGTTATCACATTTCCTCTGGGAGTGTGGTGTGCATGATTGCAGACCTGCCTTGTCAAAAATCTGCCCAGTGTTTCTATATTTCTTTGTGAGACGTCCTACTGCTGAATAATGCATGAGACCTGCTCTCATTACATTTCTTTCTCTCTCTCTCTCTCTCTTTCTCATCCTGTTGGTTGAGGTAGCAGAAGCGACAGCTCAGGCAGAGATGGTCACCCCTTTCCCAGCAGCCCCTGCTTCTGCTCTCGTCAACTCCACTGCCCACTGCTGACAAAATGGGCTTATTTGACTCCTCACCCCGTGGCACAGATTAATAATTCACCTCGCCGCTGCACTGCTGGGGAGGCGCAGGCAGGTTTGCATTTGACAGAGCGTGGACAGTGGATTATGGGATTGCGCAGAGGTGCTCCACTCCCAGCCTGTCCAAGAGAAAGGACTTCAAACTACAGCTGGGCCCGTTGAAGCTTGGCTTTGGTAGAACGACACAAAGCTGCTGGTACTATAGCAAGGATTGTGTATGGAAAAAAAGCAGATCTGAGTACTATATGTACTTTTTTTTGTATCAAGAGGTTTCTCTAGAGGAAGTTGCATTGCATACGTAGACAATAGTGACACAGTGACTGATCCGGTCAGTTTGCTTTAAACTTTTACAATTTGAAAAGGGTACTATGTTATTTATGTTAGCAAAACCTGTCTACGTTAGCAGCTAACTTCTAGGGCGGCACCTAAACTGTAATGGAACCTCCTAAGTGACTGATTTTGAACACATAGGCAGCAACTGACATACTCCACATGGGAAACTCGCACTTGATTTCAGTTGAGTTTTATGTTAGCATGTTGCTAAGCTAATGGAGCTATACTTTAATAGACCTCAACAGTCGGGTTCTGGAAGTAAAACCTCATTCATTTTCTCCATAGGGGAATTGATTTCTAACAATAACTTATAAACTGTTAAAGAGCTGTGAAGCTGTGACTTGCTTTCAGCTACAAGGTTGTTAAACTACGGTATATGCTGTTGTTGAAGCCATCAGCCAGCATTACTTCAACTTTTTGCTTTTAATTAAGGGTGTAATGTTGTGATTTGCCCTGGTAGCTGGAATCTTAAGTCTTAGTCTTACAGTCATGTAAACTCTGTAACAGTCTTAAAACTCTGTAACTATTGCTACAGCATTGTACTGTGCTAGTTATGCAAGAAATCTTCCCTCATTGTTTCCTGCAGTATCTTTTCTTTTTTAGTCATATATGGCCAGAAACAAGAACCAAGCTCAGTAAATATTTTGCCATGGTCTCACGTGATTCTGTTTGCCTACCAGTATTTCACATTATTCACCTACAGGCCGGCGGAAAGACCTTCGTGTATCCTTTAAATGAGATCTGTCCTGGAAATGTAGAAGCTGTGTCAGACCAAAAGGACAGGATAAATAAAGTACCATGCAATATCACACTTCTCAAGACCACCACAAAGGACTTCAGCTGCCCTTCCTGCCCAAACAAGTCAGCCGCAGTTTCTTTTCTGGGTGTGGAAGGACATCGTAAGGAGGTCAGCTTGCCTTTTTTCGTCTTTGCAATAAAGCAGAACCTCTTTTTACACATCCATGCTCTAATTTCCAGCAGCCCATGCCAGGCGAGTTCAGGCCTACCTTATCTGTCTTGTTAAACACAGACAAAGGGATGAATCCTTTCTCCTTTTCTCTGGTGGAGACAATAGCAAGTAGATAACCTAGTACTCTGGAATTAATTATCTGGCCTTTTCATTCAGGGTCGTGGTGATTAGCTCACTGTGGAGGCATTAGCATAATATTTTTGCTATCTTCCCTGTGCTGGGTCTCCTGGACCTTGTCTTTTCCCCCCGTGGAAAACCCCACTCAGCATTTCCTCTGCTACCTGCCAGTCCCTGCCTATGAATGTGATTTGAGGGAAATGAGATTTCCTCTTCATACCAAATGGGCTGATGACAGTTCATTGCAGGGGGGATAATTATAAATGTTTTTTATATATCATTGACTGCTGTGATGGCGAGAGCGATATAATGTTTTAATACAGACATTTAGCTCCATTATTCCACATAATAAAGCGGGTGACTACACCACTGATTACCTCCTCTATCATGACAGGACTTCACAACATTCAACAATCAGACAGACGCCTTCTGAAGCAACAATGTGTGGAAGGCGAGACCACTATACCAGCTCTGAATTTAAAATGGCAGTGAGGGTCACAGGCTTTCTTTTCAGTTTTCTCTTTTGCATTTCCTTGTTCTTTGTCCAGTTCTGAATCACAGACCTCCACCACCAAACCACTATGAACTCCAGCTTCACCCAACAACCTCTACTTCTCAACAGGTTTGTGTGCCATTCAGAGTTAAGAGTGTCTTTTAAATTCATTTCAATTTGCAACACTGAATTGAGCAAAGAGGAAGTATAATAACACAAGTCTTTTAAATGTAAATTCAATAAAATGGCTTATTTGGGTGTAAGGAAGTAGAATTAATTGAAAAAAAAACAAAAAAAAATATATATTTTTAACTAAAAAACTAAATTTATCAAAACAAACTCCAAATGTTGGCTTGATAAAGCCTTGATTAAAAGGTTGAAAATAAGTTTAAATTATTATTAAATAATAATAATAATAATAAACTTCAAATTTTAGGCAGAGATGGTCACCCCTTTCCCAGCAGCCCCTGCTTCTGCTCTCGTCAACTCCACTGCCCACTGCTGACAAAATGGACTTATTTGACTCCTCACCCCGTGGCACAGATGAATAATTCACCTCGCCCCTCAACGTGTTCCCTTTATTATGAGCAACCTGAAACAGCAAGATCTTCCAGTGTCAAGTTTGATGGCGGTCATTTTCATGTAATGTTAATACTCAGCTTAACTTTTTAAAGTGCAAGCTTATTAAAATTTGGTCCATGTGTAAAATCATTATTTTTGAGTTTATAAAACTTATTATATTATGTTTGATGAAAGCACAGATCAACTTTAATTGTTAAGTTGATACAACCTTTTTTTTTTTTCTCCGTAAGTTGAGGCAACCAGCATCACAGCTTTTTGGAGTTTTCTCAACTTCTGATTTTTTTAGTAAATTAGTTTGTTTGTCTGTTTAGGGCAGGGGTGGGCAAACTTGGCCCTTCCAGGCCACTTTCCTGCAGAGATTTGATCCAACCATGATATGCCTCACCTGCCTGTAGCCTTCTAGTAGTCTTGAAGACAATAGGCTTGTTTGAGATGAGCAAAATCTGCGCAGAACCGATCACCGGTGATCACCGCGAGATGCATGCCGGTTAGAAAAGTGTCCGACTTACCTCCGACTTGCTCTGATGTCATGCTGACGTGTGCAAAAAAACTCTCGCGACGGCGAGGCGGCTGTGTCGGATTGCGCAGTCGAGCGCAGTTGCTCTCCACCGACTGCGCTGATTAAAAGCATGATGGGAAACGACTGACTGACGACACCGATTAATGCTTATTGGTTTAGACACCTGTGATGCTGCGGTTCTCTTCTAAAATATTTATTTTTTTTATCTGATTTCATGTGATTATGTATTTAAATTATGCATGAATGTTCCCAAACACTATGACAGTGCGATCTCTGTGAGATAATGTGATTGTCATATTTCTATAAAAATATAAATTACATGTTTGTATTAAAGTAAAAATGGATGATAAATACACCTTTCGTATGGAATTAAATAGCAAGCACTTTGAGTGTCTTGTTCATCATATTTATTTTCATATAAAAGCAACAGAACTGAAATTATATCATGTTTATTAGCAGCACAGCATGTAAGTGTGAATAACGCAATATCCGCCTTTGATCTCGTTGGTATCTGCTCCACTTCGAGAGGGCAGAACTGTCCGTCTTGCCTGCGCTTATTTCACTCCTCCCCTCACTGCAGCCGCCTACTCTCACCTACATTTCAGGCAAGGCGAGGCGCATCTCAAACAAGCCTATTGTCTTCAAGACTACTAGAAGGCTACAGGCAGGTGAGTCATATCATGGTTGGATCAAATCTCTGCAGGAAAGTGGCCTGGAAGGGCCAAGTTTGCCCATCACTGGTTTAGGGTGTCTATACGACATTGCTGGAATTTCTAAATTGGTTAAAATGTTCAGGTTTTGGCTTTGTTTTTCATACCTGCTGAAGGTAAGGACTGAAATGTAGTTTGACCAATAGCATGCAGGCATTGGACATAATCAACCAATCGTGGCATTTAGGGCTATTTAGAAATCCCAGCCAGAATATGTCCAGGAAAAGAGGACCTATGGCCACCATAGGTTAGTTAGCTAGCTAGCTTGTTAACTTTTATGGCCCAGGGTGTGTGGGGGTATAATCTTTACTCGGAATGCATTATTTGTGTTGAAATTTTTCATTTGTAGTTCAGTAAAACTCATTCTCTTCCTGTAATTCCAATTCAGCTTCTTGTTAACTGTGGCTAGTTCAATCCAATTTCCAACTCATTACATTTCTCCAATTTCGAATTTTGCACAACCCCTTAACTGATTCCAGGCAGCTGTAACACAAAGACAAACCGCTTCCCACAAAATAGAATGCTAAATCGCCTCCATCCTCTGAGTTTAGCTATATGCACTGAGATCAGATGAAACCAAAAGTGTATGCATACACTGGGGAACAGCACTCACAGACAGAACACCAGCTATACACCCTCAGGCTTAATACCAGAGAAGAGGTGGAGGCTGTTATCTGTATTACAATATCCTGCTAATCAGCTCCTTTTGAGAGAGGAGAGGACATCCCCTGAGGATGATCAAGATTTTTGCTACAGCTTCATTTTAAGAAAAAAAAAAGCTGAAGAAAATGTAAGAGCCACCTATGCATTGGAGCATTAATTTTCCATTTTTATTTCTGAACATTTGGAGCCAGTTACAAATTACTTTCCTGGGGGGGATTATGAAATTAGAGCACCATTTTGAGGGATTAGGCTGGTCTTAAACCAGGCTCCTGTTTGAGGCTGAGGATGAGGAAGCTTCACTATGCAATGCAGGAGTTCCCAAAAAATACAGAACAAAAGCAGTTTAATACATGAGTTAATTTACACCACTTAAGAACCAAAGAGAGCGATAAACTGATGGTTAAGACTCATACCATATAAAAGCAAAAGAATCCATACTTTTTAATGTAATGCAGATACGATATATGGCAAATGCCAAGATTATGCATAATCTCCTAATCATTTGCTTTAACCTGAAAATGCTCGTGAATTAACAAAATTGCAGTGTGTTAACAGATGGAGCCATTTCTCTCCTTAGTGAAAATTGATGTTCTTATTACAAAGCCAGACACAACATTTGGATTTTGCAGATGTGCTATTAACAACTTGTAAAGGTTTTGCTTGTTAAAAGTCTATCAAATAAACAACTGTTTTCGTTTCATGAATCAATGTTTGTCTCAGTGTAGTTCAAGCCCACATAAGCCATTATATTAAATTTATACTTAAATGACACTGTGTTTTGCACCCAAAGAGGTCTAAAATACCTGAAAAAAAGCTGTTGGCATTCACATTCATCTTAATGACAGTTCCCTTTCAGTCGGTCACTACGAGTCACGTTGGTGACCGACGAATTGGGATCTCACTTAGAGAGACCAATCCACTTTGAGTTTAAACTAAATGAGCCAATGCACATTGGCATGCTATGATTGCATCCAGCTGCCGCTGATCACAGCGTGAGCATAAAAAGGCAGCCGGTGCAACGCATACCAGCTTTTCGCTTGTGACGAGTCTAGCTCGCTCTCGGGAGCTTTTTGTGTTGGCGGACGACGCTTCAGCGGTGGTTGTTCCTGTGTCGAGTGGGTTGCGCACTTCAGGCTGCACTACCCCCTGTCGTGCTGCAAGCGGCCATTTCCCTTGTGCGTCTCAGCACATAAAAGAGCATTTCCCTAAAAGAGCCAATTTCTCTAAAAGAGCACAATAAGAGGGTGCGTCTTTGTAAAGACGACGGATCGTCTTTTTAAAGATGCCGTTTCACCCGTGCGTTTCTGGATGCGGTCGTTACCTGGTGCCGGGTGATGGTCACGATTGCTGCCTCATGTGTCTGGGCTGCTATGCTTTCCCGGGCCGCCAAGAGGGTAGGGCTCGAGTGGAAACTTCTACCGCATTCCGGGCCCTCGAGGTTGGACGACTGGTTTCTCGGGGTGGCTTGCACTGGTTCTCAGTGTCCCGCCTCAGTGCCTTTCTTCCCAGAGGTGCATGAGGAGCTCACCAGGTCATGGACAGCACATTTTACTGCCGGAAACCGACCTGCTGGTTCCTCCTCCCTCACCACCCTCGACGGTGGTGCAGCTAGGAGGTATACAAGGGTCCCCCTGGTGGAGCGGTCGGTTGCGATGCAATTGTGTTGTGGAGAAGCTGCCTCTGCCTTACACGCTACGGCGTTACTACAGGTTCATCAGGCCAAGGCACTGAGGGACCCGCACGAGGGTGGTCATGATCCGGAAGTTCTGAAAGAGCTCCGAATTGCTACTGACCTCGCGCTCTGAGCGACGAAGGTCACCGCGAGTTCTCTGGGTTGTGCGATGTCCACACTTGTGGTCGAGGAGCGCCATCTCTGGCTGTGTCTGGTTGATATGAGGGACGCCGACAAAGTTCGGTTCCTTAATGCCCCTGGGAGGAAGCTGCTCTTTGGGGGATGGTGAAGGCACCTCTCCCTCCCCCGGAGGAGGGCCGGGTGGAGAATCTGGAAAATCTCGATGAGAGATCGGTTTTCTCTGTGCCTGGGTCCCAGGAGGGCACGGAGAGTCATGGACGGACCAGCACCAGACCACACTCATCCTCCTCCATCGCCAGCAGGCAGCAGCGGGCGGTTCGAGGGCGTCAACAAAGGCCCTACTCACGCACCCTCTGCCAAACTGTGGAACCAAGGAAGCATTGCACCGCACACTCAGACCCCTCTTTGGTCTGCTCACAAGCCGCCCGAGTTGGGTCCCTGCATTCCACCTTGCTGCCCCACTGCGGGTACGGCGGTGGTTCCGCTGGTCCCGCTTGCACGGTATCTGGGTGCCTGGCTAGCGCTACCCAACCCGTCTCGTTGGCTTCTGCGGACCATCAGCCTCGGCTATGCGATTCAGTTCGCCCGGCATCCCCCCAAGTTCAGTGGCATCCGCTTCATAACAGTGAAGGCGGCCGATGCTCCTGTCTTGTGTGCGGAGATTCCAGTCCTACTGGTGAAGGATGCGATAGAGCCGGACCCTCCAGCCGATATGAATACAGGGTTTTACAGCCCTTATTTCATTGTACCCAAGAAAGGCGGTGGGTTACGGCCAATCTTGGATCTGCGTGTCTTGAACCGGGCCCTT
>NW_015552531.1:2449469-2450711 GCF_001515605.1 Sinocyclocheilus anshuiensis
GGCTATGCGATTCAGTTCGCCCGGCGCCCGCCCAAGTTCAGCGGTATCCGCTTCACTACAGTGAAGGCGGCCGATGCCCCTGTTCTACGGGCAGAGATCGCAGTCCTACTGGCGAAGGATGCGATAGAGCCGGTCCCTCCAGCCGATATGAGGTTGGGGTTTTACAGCCCTTACTTCATTGTACCCAAGAAAGGCGGTGGGTTACGGCCAATCTTGGATCTGCGTGTCTTGAACCAGGCCCTTCGCCGGTTACCATTCAAGATGTTGACGCAGAAACGCATCTTCGGATGCATCCGTCCCTGAGATTGTTTTGCAGCGATCGACCTGAAGGACAGAGAAACGTGCGCGGTCGGTGCTGAACTGCTTGAATTCATTCAAGGACAGGACACCGGTCCCACTGAAACGATTTCAGAGCATATGGCAGCTGCAGCGGCAGTTACACCGCTGGGGCTGCTTCTTATGAGACCTCTTCAGCACTGCCTTCATGGCCGAGCCCCGAGGTGGGCGTGGCAACGCGGCACTCACCAGGTCCAAGTTACACCAGCCTGTCGCCAAACCTTCACCCTGTGGTCAGACCTTGCGTTCCTCCGGGCAGGAGTGCCCCTAGAACAGGTCTCCAGGCATGCTGTGGTTTACACGGATGCCTCCACCACCGGCTGTGGGGCCACGTACAACGGGCACACAGTGTCGGGGGTGTGGACGGGCCTCCAACTGCACTGGCAGATCAATTGCCTTGAGTTGTTAGCGGTGTGCCTTGCCTTGAACCGTCTCAAAGGGCGCTTACGAGGCAAGCACGTGCTGGTCCGAATGGACAACATGGCGACCGTTGCGTACATCAACCGACAAAATGGTCTACGCTCCCGTTGCATGTCGCAACTTGCCCGCCACCTCCTCCTTTGGAGTCGGAAGGTTCTGAGGTCACTTCGTGCCATTCACATTCCGGGTCTGCTCAACCGTACGGCCGACGAGCTGTCACAAGCTATGCTCCCGGGAGAATGGAGACTCCATCCCCAGATGGTCCAGCAGATTTGGAGACGTTTTGGAGCCGCTCAGCTAGACCTGTTTGCCTCTCCAGAAACCTCTCACTGCCAGTTGTTCTACTCCCTGACCGAGGGAACACTCGGCACGGACGCACTGGCACACAGCTGGCCGCGGGGCCTGCGCAAGTATGTGTTTTCCCCAGTGAGCCTTCCCGCACAGATGCTGTGCAAGGTCAGGGAGGACGAGGAGCAGGTCCTGCTT
>NW_015552531.1:2453825-2454057 GCF_001515605.1 Sinocyclocheilus anshuiensis
TAATGCTCCTCGCGACAGCCCCTCCCTGGCAGATTCCTCTGAGGAAGGATCTACTGACTCAGAGACGGGGCACCCTCTGGCACCCGCGTCCAGACCTTTGGAAACTGCATGTCTGGTCCCTGGGCGGGACGTGAAGGTTCTTGGTGACCTACCCCAAGAGGTGGTTGAAACCATCACTTCGGCGAGAGCACCGTCTACGAGACACGCTTACGCCTTGAAGTGGAACCTGTTC
>NW_015552531.1:2454796-2455219 GCF_001515605.1 Sinocyclocheilus anshuiensis
CCTAACACGTTCGCTAGATTCTATAGCCTTCGTGTGGAGCCGGTATCCTCCTGTGTTCTCACCTCAAACGGGTAGAAGCACTGAGAGGCCACGGCTTCGGGTCGGCTAGCTAAAACCGCTCCAGAAATTCCATATAATAGACCCTGTTGAGCTCCTCCGTCCCCTCGGCAGCCAGACGTGGTGGAGAGTCTGGCGCCAGGCCCTCTCTCGATGAATCCGTGAGAACCAGTAGAGGGCTGGGTTCCATATGTAGAGACCTAAGTGTATCCCATATGTGTAAAGTCCGCGGTATAGACTCAGAGCACGTCTTTCCCCGGCAGATTCCTGCCATTTCCATGAGGGTTTCAATCACCTCTAATCTTCCATATGCACCTAAACGGATGTTCATATGTGTAAGTGCTTCCGAAACCTCCTTCGGGAAGG
>NW_015552531.1:2455235-2455678 GCF_001515605.1 Sinocyclocheilus anshuiensis
CAGGGTTGTGCTTTCCTTTTTGCAGCAAGGGCTGGAGCGAAGGCTGTCTCCCTCCACCCTTAAAGTCTATGTCACTGCAGTCGGTGCTAACCATGACCCCGTGGAAGGGAAGTCGGTAGATAGGCATGACCTGGTCATCAGGTTCCTTAGAGGGGCCAGGAGGTTAAATCCTCCCCGGCCCCCCTCCATACCCTCTTGGGACCTGTCTCTGGTGCTTAAAACACTACAGCAGGGCCCATCTGAGCCTTTGCAGTCAGTTGAGCTAAAGTTTCTTTCAATTAAAACTCTGCTCCTGCTTGCATTGGCCTCCATCAAGAGGGTAGGGGACCTGCACGCATTTTCGGTCGACGATTCGTGCCTAGAGTTAGGACCGGGTAACTCTCACGTTGTCCTGAGACCCCGGCCTGGATATGTGCCCAAAGTTCCCACCACGCCTTTTAGGG
>NW_015552531.1:2455735-2468187 GCF_001515605.1 Sinocyclocheilus anshuiensis
GTTTAGCTTACACTCGAAGGGGATTGGGCTCTCTAAGCGAGATCCCAATTCGTCAGTCACCGACGTGACGTCTCCGTTCCCTCCTTCAGGGAACGAGGGTTTCATACGTAACCGAGACGTTTTAGTTGCACCAGCCAAGTATGTGACAGTTGCAGTAATTTATATTTTTTGGCTATTTAATTATTTAAATTTCTTTATCTATTTATCTAAAGTGTATTTTAAGAGTGGATTTATTGTAGTTTCTTGCCCCTTGAAGTTTTGGCTTTTAAGGGTTTAAAGTTCAAACAAAATATCTTTTTGATTTGAAAATATATATTTCCATAAGCCATGCTATTACAACATATATTTAGCATATATTTTGTCCAGAAAAAAGGTAATATGGTAGCTCATTATTATTATTATTATTATTATTATTATTATGTTAAATGTTTAATTTTTGAATTTTTGCTTCTGAAACTTAAATTTCTTTCAAAATATCTACAACAGTGAGAGGTAGAGTAATGCAGTGCACTGTGGGTAATCGTGTCTTAGCACAGGATCGTAATGATAAGCTAGACTGGTTGAAAACAAAGCGGCTTCACTTTACACTTTTAATTCTGTAATCCCTACAATCACAGCTGCTGAAAAGCATTTAAGGAAGAATTAAAGGCAATACATTTGTAGCTTGGGTAACAAATGATTCGTGAGATACAAGATGTGACTGCAGGGTAAATGAGCACTGTGTTAAAGCCTGACATTTGTGTACGCAGCTCGGTTTTGCTTGCCTAAACCGGTTAGTAGGATTGTTTTTACATAAATCTAGGTAGCTGTGTATATTTGGACATAATTTTTTATCCTCATACAAGTGAGTGAGTTTTATTGGTCTGCATTCATTGGTTTGCTCAGAGATGACACCTCATTCTAAAGATCTCAGCTGCTGAGGGTTTAATGCACTGCTAAAGGTCAGGTCATAATCACTCCTCTTTAGTCCTGCTTCCCGTTTAATTGACTCTTCCACACATAAATTCGCCACTTCTCACTGTCTGATTACCGCAGCCAGTGGATTCGTACACAGATTAATGAGATCTTATCCAACCTGCTGTCGGTTTCCTACAAGACCTTAGGGAAATGTCCATCCAGCTTAATTTCCAATCACAACTTTGAAGAATATTAATAGACCTGCCACCCAGAAACGTGCATTAGCTAGGCATCTCTAATACAAACCTCCATAAAACTCCATCTATGATGGAGTTAGATCTTCTCTCCCTTCAGAAGACCATATAAATAACCATATAAAAGGTTATTTTCCCTCTCCGTCTCTGGAAATATTTCCTTAAGCTCACCTCAGACCAAGCAATTTCTCCTTTTTTTTTCCTCTGTTGCCTTTGTTTTGAAGACGAAGGTGATGAATTTGGAGCGTGTGTGAAATGCCAGGCAGACAACGGCAGAGAACGAAGTGTGTCATTTATTCTCTCAGCAGGTGTGACGCGGTGGGCCTGGTGTGCGCCTCGGTCCATTGTCCTGCCGCACACACGCCGCACCAATCCCAAGACAGAAAACTTGCAACAAAAGGTGAAAATGAGTGTAAATTGCAGTTATTTTCCCATTCTTTCCTTTTGTAATTTGAACACTTTTTATCTGCTGGAACAACGTTTTATTTCTTTTTTTATTTTTTTTCTTTGGAAAGGAGCTCGCTGATACCTTATTCACAGGGTTATGTGACAATGTAGGTTTCTGATTACTTCCAAATGGTGTTACGATGAAAATCGTGAACTTTGTTCTGTAGAGCATCTTGTGACTTTCATGTTCTTTGGTTTATCTCCGCATAATTATCAAATTTAACTTTAACACCATTTAATTAAAAGCGTTAGGATTTTGTATCTAGTATGTACAAAATACAAAGTACCAAAAAAATCACACTTTTGTTATGTAGGGCATGTTGAGATGTACAAGCTCTTTGATCGGCCACACTATATTCAAAGAAATGACAGAAATGACACTAAATCCTGCATATTGTTTTGATTTGGGGCTCATTATGGCAACTGTCTTCGTTTAAATGGACGTCCTTGGCCTTATACAGCCTTTTTGTTTTTGTCAGTAAATAAAAAATATATATAAATTCACATGCTGTAATAGTAAACAGCTTAAATCTTCTGAATTTTCATGTTAACTATTTAGCATGACAGTAACTTTAGCCATAAATATATATTATATTAAATTCATGCAGAAAATAGACATTTTTCATTCATTCACATAGACATGCATTCACATTTTACTTACTTAATCACATCTGATCTCAAATATTTATTTTAATTTACAGTATTTTGGTTTCAATGCCAGTATATTGGGCCTCCAATATGTCAACACACATTTGTATCAACATTTAATAATTCATATAAGCAGTGACTTTATATATACACCAAGACAGTTCACTCATATTACTATGAATGGGAGAAAGTGCAACACGCAACATTGTATTAAGTCCCGCCTTCTAAATAAAAGAGCCAATCACCAACTGCTAAAGTTATCACGTCACTGCTGTTGCTTTTAGAAGCTCCAGTTTCTGACTGTACATGTGCATTAACTGGTCCAAGCAATGTATGTGTATATATACTGTATATATGGATAAAATTTAAACCATCCACATGTTATTGACCTAAGGAATACTGGCCTGTTTAAGTGGTGGGTCTGCATGTTCAGTGCCTGAATTTCAGTATTTATTTCAGGATGGTGGTAACCTGATGGGATTTGTGCTAATTATGAACCAGAGAGGCACCTACACCTGCACAGGGCAGCTTTTCCTCACATTGAAACATTAGCTCATCTCTGTTAAGCTCATCTCTTTTAATATATTTGCCGCTTTTACCCACTAACAGCATATTATCATGTCGGGTTACAAATTAAAACACCATGCCACTAACTGGCTGGGGAGGTGGAATTGGGCATCACAAAAATCGAATTGTTCCCATGACATTTTTGTTCAGCGGGACAATTAATTCTATCGGTCCATGTAACCTTTTCCCCAAGTACTGTACGATGGCATTTTTAGTATTCGTAATGAATGGACTGTGAGTGAGAGAATGGTTAAAGCAATCATTAAATTATTTAACAAACGTATTTAATTGGATTGGACGTAGGGAGTGTGTTTCTCTGTGACGACGAGCATTGATGTTCTGCCTGATAATTCAATATTGTAAATGGGATTGTTTTGGACAGAGCACAATCTTCGATGCATTACTGTGCGTAAATGTCTTCCACCCATGCACCCCTCCTCTTCCTCCGCCCCACTCTTTTTCTTGCTTTCTCTGACTTTCATCGTCCCGTTTAATGAAAGTCGAGGTTGAGTTGTATTTCAGCGCAACTGAATTTACAAAAGCAATTTACAGAAAGGGCTCACTTTAGCTACATTAGAGAGAAGCTTCCATCAGTCCGGGCCCCTCGGGGGCCAAGAAGGTGCTGTACATTCATGTCTTAAACTGAGGTGAACATCCTAATTTATTAAGTATTGATCACCACAAATGACAGTAAGTGCTACAACATTTAGTGAGCAAATAACTGACAAATTGACAGACAATTTTCTTACATTTGGAGTCTTTAATGGCTTAAGTACACAAGAAAAAGACTATAAAAATATTATCAGCCATAGACCATGAGAAAAACAAAAATCCATCATGGCCATTACACTTCCCTCTTGACATTGTTAAATTACCTTAATGCCTTAAACAACGGACATGCGGGCCTGTAATGATGCATTTGGTGAGTGTTTCTTACTTTTTGGCCAAAAATTACATAGTTTTATTTGATTTTTTAAATGCAGCTTGTAATGGGATACGCATTATATGCGTGCTGCGATGCCATTATATAGTGTTAGTAGAAAGTACCTGAGATTGTATTGAAGTAAATGTGCTTAATCTAGGCTGGCTTAATCTAATTTCCATCAACAGCCATCTTGTTCCGGTTTGTGAGTGAAATGTTAATGTGACCTCATTAATCTATTAGCCCTGATGCATGCTCATAGAGAAGCAGGCAGATCGGAATAAATAATGCATTATTTTCACCAGGCATGGCCCTCTGTAACCCGTCGCACCTCTAGGGCAATTAAAAGGGCTTAGAGTGCCTCTGCCGCGCGGCTATAGCATGTGAAGGCCAGGTGCTTCGGTTGAATATTCGCAAGATGTAGCGGTATCCTCCAAGACCTTATTAATAACAGGCAGGAACGCACCCGAGCCACTTTAGAATTGACCTAAAGACTTGTTTATCCTCATGAGGGTGCGCTCGTAGGGGTTTTCTGCTCTGTGCCAGGCAGTGAGCGAGGCGTAGCTGATGTTGGTGAGAGGTTTTATCTGTTTATCCTGCAGGAGGTCCATTTCGGGCACCGTCTCTACTTTTGGAAGATGGAGATGTGTGCTTGGAAATGTCTCTACTTGTTAGTTAAAAAAGGCTTTTCTCACATAATTATGGTCACGTACTTTGTATATGATGTAATGTGTTGCAAAATGAGGAATTGGACAGTTTAATGGTTGTTTTTATAGGCCATTTTAAGAGTTTTAATTAAATGACAATTTCCATTTTATCCCAAGTTCATGAGAAAGAAAAGCACAGTTTTCTTTTTAACCAAACACACCCTTTTCAAAACGAGCGCCGCCAAGTCAGGCATCAGCAAAAAGCTGCGCCTGAAAATAGCTGTAACTTAAAGCTTTGCTTTTCAATAATTATAGCTTAGATTTATTTACTCATAAGAGATCTGGGGATCTGTACTGTAGGAAAAGTTAGAAATAAAAAGTTGGTGTTAGCGTTGCATTCTCTCATGTTTCACTCCTCAAAAGCTGCAATTATGATCAGGATTCATACTTGGTTATCATGGGGATTGAATACACCTCCGGAGAGTTTCAGCCTAAATCAAAACTAAAAGATAAGCAGTGCTGTTTTTCTTCTTTCTTTCACTCTCTTTTGCAAAAAAAAGCCTGTGTTTCAAAGAGCTCTGCCATTAATTTGAAGAAATGTTCCTGTTTCAGTTCCTATCTGTGTTTGAATATTGGCAGTTCATTCCATTCAGAGGCCTTAAGCTTGTCAGGGAGACATCATTGTTGAGAGTTCCTTTTATTTTGAGTTGAAATGAATGTTCTTTTATAATGGATTTGATTTGGGTCTGTAATTCCTACTCATTTTATATAATGCTTTTTATATAGTGTATAGCATGGAAGTATGTAAATTTGGATGCAAGGTCCAGTCCATGTTGTTGCGCCTCCTTCCTTCATTTGGATAGATGACTGCACTGAGACTGATGCTGTGATCACATCCACTTTGTGGTATGTAAGGAGTCAACCATAGGCATTTCATAGGAACAGTATCCAATCAGCATCTTTGCAATGCCATGAAATGTCCATTCAAATTCCCTCTGACTCCAATAACACTTATCTTAAAGCGTTCCTTTAGTCTGCCTTCAATACCCATGCAAAATATCATTCAACCTCAAAATTGCATTGAATATAAAAATGAAAGACCTGATAATGTCCTTGACTGGAACAAGAGAGGATTTTTTCTGCACTTGGTGTCAGTATATTTGAATAACATTAGAGAGCTCAAAGCTCGCCTTTTTTGATTCTCAAACTTCAACTCTCCTCTGGCGAATTTAGTTGAAATGTTAAATATTAATTCAGTTATCTGCAGGATACATGCTTCTGCAAGTACATGCGGCCTCGTTTAAATTCCAAAACGTTGGTAAAGAGAAACTCACCACAATGTTGTTACAAAACTTTATTGGCTTCATTTCTTCCGTGGAACACAAAAGAACATGCTTTTGTCAGTCAATTAGTCCCAATAGCTGTAAAAAGGATGCAACAAGTATCTCCATACAAATATATACAACTTGTTCTCTATTTGAAGTCTTCTTAAGTCACAACAGTTTTGTGTGAATAGAACGAAATTTAAGCTGTTAGTTGCAATGAACTGCTGTGAACGAGTCATTGAGTCAGTGAATTGAATTTGAGAACTGGACCAACCTGATTCATTGTCAAGATTGAAGAGTCAAAATAATCATTTGTTCATGACTCGTGAATTGGACAGTGATGTTATTGTTAACAGTATTATTACAAATTGTTTTTATTAATTGAAATATAAATATTAGATTAAAAACATTAACGTACAATTTGAAAATGAGAAATGTTGCCTTGGCAATTAACTTAAAAATTAAGCTGAAGTACTAATATTAATAAAACAACCTGAAATAAAAATTTATTTAAAGCTAAATATAAATAAAAACCGAAAATGACGAAAGCACATACAAAAAAAAATTTTTTTTTTTTATTAAAACTCATTTAAAATATTAATAAATACTATAATAGTGGATAAATAATACTAAAATAACACAACACACAAAGTTATCGTATGACTTCAGAAGACCTGGAATACAGTGCACAAGTTGCATAGAATAATTTTATGATGCTTTTGGCTCCATTTTGAAAGCTCTGGTCCCAATTCATTGTAATCGTATGGAAAAGAGCGACCAGAACATTATTCAGACAACATTAAGGTGACTATTCTTGTTATCTTCCAAGGATAATGTATGCTAGCTTTGGAAAACAGAAACAGGAAGTGATGATGAACACCCTAACTCTCAGTGAACAGGGACAAGGCTAGTCACAGGAAATGGTTTGAATAATTGGAAATGTGGAGTCGAAATGTGTTTCTGAGAAGGAAGGGGTGGAGTGTAAGACATTGGTCTAAATACATTACGCAGCTAATGGGTTATTTCAATGCACACCAGGGTCAGGGGTTCAGGGGGGAATGTGTTTAGTGAGGACGGGCAGTTTTCCAATCATCTGTCCTGCTGGACGGACCCCAGGCATGGGGCTGCTGGACTGTCCCTTATGCTGGTGGAAAGTCTAATTTTCACGCCTAATTTCTTCTTCTAAAGACCACCGAAGAGGCCTTGTGTCTTTTTTCCCATCACTCACAAAAGGGCTTTTTAGTTTGGGAAGGCAATAACTTATTTCTATCCAATCAAACTTTTGCATTTTGCCTTATTGCGCTTAAAGCCATCTTTCCCAGCTCTCTTTTTAATATATCACGGTTATATATTAATATTGCTTCGCAAAAAAAAAAGGTCATTTGACCATAAATTCTGTCTCTTAGCAAGCTGAGATTTCAACTAATCTTTGATATAATAGGATTTTTTATTCCCCACTTTTGTGTTTGTTCAGGGTATAATTTGGCCTCCCTAAGTGTCACAATTTGAGGGCTTTTTTCTCCCTGTAGATGGCCCAAGTGTCTGCATTAAGTGCTGGGGGCCTGCATCGTATTCAGTGGTTCAGTCTGAGATTTTTATTATCATTTTCAAAGCATCAAAGGTTTTCTCCATCCAAGCTTAAAGAGATGAAAGTTTGCCTTTGTTCCATCCCCATGACATTACTACCATGAATTAGAGTTCTTTTTATATGTGAAATTACCTTTTACATTCTCATTGAGAGTGCAGTCTATAATGCAGTAGTTCCCTTGCACGGTTTTTTATCACATAAAATTGAATTTTTCCACCTCCTCAGGAACATACAATTCACTTTTTGATTTTTATTCTCTCTCTTCTTCTTCATAAGGCGATGCATTTTATGGCCACCACAGCCTTTGATCGGCTCTAATCTCAATGACAAACATTGCCTTGTTTGTTTCATGTGTCAAAACCAGACTGTCTGTTGACTGATATGTTTTTGTTCTTTTTTTTTTTTACTCTCAGTAAAGCCGGAATGGCCACTTAAAGCACACTTTGAAGATACCACAATGCACCTTGCTTAAAGTACCTAGTCTAAATCTACAAACTTTAAATGTAATGTTACTTTAGTGAATTTATGTACATAGAAGTTTGTACATCATATTTTGTACAATATATAAGATTGGGCTCAGTAAGGAAAGAGAAAGAAGGAAGGAAAGAAAGAAAGAAAAAAAGAAAGAAAGAAAGAAAGAAAGAAAGAAAGATTTTATCCAGCTAGGACACATTGAATTGATCAAAAGTGACGGTAAAATCATGTGTAATGTTACAAAACACTTCTATTTCAAATAAATGTTGTTATTTTGAACGTTCTGTTCATTGAAGAATCCTGAAAAAAATGCATGAAGGTTTCCACAAAAATATTAAGCAGCACAACAGTTTTTAACATTGATAATAATAAAAAAAAGTTTCTTGAACACTAAATCAGCATATTAGAATTATTTCTGACGGATCATTTCGACGGATACTGAAAACTAGAATAATGGCTGCTGAAAATGTTTCATGAAATAAATTACATTTAAAATGTATTGAAATAGAAAACAGTTATTTCAAAATTGTAATATTGCTGTATTTTTTATCAAATAAATGCAGCCTTGGTAAACATAAAAAAATATATATATATATATATATATATATATATAATTTGCTGCTGCTTGCTGTGACTTGCTACTGCCAATGCATCCATAACATGCTGCTGTGAGCATGTGAGAAATATTGCTGCTGCAAATATAACATTCATGAAATAACCCCCATAGCATACATGAATCACCTTGTAGCAGATCAATACAGATGGAGCTGGGGAAGGTGGAGGGTTTCTGAAGCAAGCTGCAACTGCTACGGCAAGCACTAGTCATATATTGAATAAGAGTTAAAACTCCCACCCTGGTGACACTACTCCAATAACAGACTATGCAAAATACCCAAAAATATTTAAAATATTTGCAAAGTAACGTTGCAACCTTGCAAACAATAATAAAATCAGAGAAGGACTTTAACTGTAAGTGACATGAGCATACGCAAAACAAAGGGAACAATGATATTTGTTGTTAAAATTTTATATGATATGTTTTCAGTGGACTTTTAAAATGTGCTTGAGAAAACAAAAATATACAGTTACAGTGTTTTTTTTTTTCTTCTTTTGATTTAGTCAAGTTGGTTTTGCATCAAACACAATGTGATTTTCGGCAATCGAGATCTGACAGCAACAGCACATTTTTCCGCTCTTCGCAGACAGCTTACCTCGCGCATTAAATCTGCCGCAGACCAGAAAATCACTGAGAACACGTTACAATCCTGACGAGTCATAGCAATAGAGCGGAGGCGAGAAAGCTGCGGAGAATCCTGGGATATATTAGGTAGCAAGTAAACATTTAGTCCTCAAAGATGTGTTAGAAGCAGGAAAAATGGGCAAGTGTAAGGATTTGAGCGAGTTTGACAAGGGCCAAATTGTTATGGCTAGACGACGTTCCCGGTCTGCAGTGGTCAGTATCTATCAAAAGTGGTCCAAGGAAGGAACAGTGGTGAACTGGCGACAGGGTCATGGGCGGCCAAGGCTCAGTGATGCACGTGGGGAGCAAAGGCTGGCCCGTGCGGTCCATTGATGCACGTGGGGAGTGAAGGCTGGCCCGTGTGGTCCGATCCAACAGACGAGCTAATGTAGCTCAAATTGCTCAAGATGTTAATGCTGGTTCTGATGGAAAGGTGTCAGAATACGCAGTGCATCACAGTTTGTTGTGTATGGAACTGCATAGCCGCAGACCAGTCAGAGTGCCCACGCTGACCCCTGTCCACCGACGAAAGTGGCAACAGTGGGCACGTGAGCATCAGAACTGGAACACGGAGCAATGGAAGAAGGTGGCTGGTCTGATGAATCACGTTTTCTTTTACATCACGTGGATGGCCGGGTATGTGTGTGTTGCTTACCTGGGGAACACATGGCACCAGGATGCACTATGGGAAGAAGGAAAGCCACCGGAGGCAGTGTGATGCTTTGGGCAATGTTCTGCTGGGAAACCTTGGGTCCTGCCATCCATGTGGATGTTACTTTGACACGGACCACCTATCTAAGCATTGTTGCAGACCATGTCCACCCTTTCATGGAAACAGTATTCCCTGGTGACTGTGGCCTCTTTCAGCAGGATAATGCGCCCTGCCACAAAGCAAAAATGGTTCAGCAATGGTTTGAGGAGCACAACAATGAGTTTGAGGTGTTGACTTGGCCTCCAAATTCCCCAGATCTCAATCCAATCGAGCATCTGTGGGATGTGCTGAACAAACAAGTCCGATCCATGGAGGCCCCACCTCGCAACTTACAGGACTTAAAGGATCTGCTACTAACATCTTTGTGCCAGATACCACAGCACACCTTCAGGGGTCTAGTGGAGTCCATGCCTCGACGGGTCAGGGATGTTTTGGCAGCAAAAGGGGGACCAACACAATATCAGGAAGGTAATCATAATGTTATGCCTTATCGTTGTATATATATGCATGTGAGCATAAAGAACTTCTGAACTTCTTTAAAAATATAAATACCTAGCATAATAATATAATATTAATTAGTTTTCTTTAGATTAAATATTGATATATGTGATGATATTTACCTTTTATTTCTTTGATAACTTTTTTTTTACTCTATTGCATGCCATTTCAAGTTTTCCTCTGTTTCTGCTATGCCATTGAATGTTTTATTTTCACATAAAAGAATATTCTCATTAATTCTGCAAATTGCTGCATGATACGTTAAATACAATCTGAGTTCCCAGTCATAATGTGAAGTAGAATTGACTGGCGTGTTTGGTGTGATCAGTGAAGAATGCAAACTGAATGTACTGGCCAGGTTTCTTACTGCTCTGTGATTCAAATAAACAGCTCTCTTTTGAATGCCCTGCGGTTGAAATTAAAATAAGGGGGAAAAAAACAACAACTTGAATTTCATTCCCTGCATAATGTAATTAATATCTTTTTCTCCATGTGGAATTTGAAATTAAGATGTAAATTGGCCATTTAACATAGCCATAGGATTCATAATCCTAAAATGTCAAACTCAATTAAAGCTTTCCCACACTCAAGGGATTTTCCGGACACACAATGAGAAACCAATCAAGATCTTTTCCAAATTACTTTGCTGTCTGCGTACATGATGGAATTGTCCACTTGGCAAATCCCCAGTGTCTGTGCATGATTCATCTTTTACCTGAACGCTTGAGCTCTTCACGCCTGAGTCAGTTCCCCTCTTTCTTTTTACATATGCAAACAGGCCGGCATCCCAGACAATAACTCATTCCTCTCTCTTGATCACAGAGGCTTTAAGCAGCAAATAAGCAGTAAATGAAAGGAATGTTTAATCGAGGCATACAATTTTGAGAGCTAAGGAAGGTACAGCGATAATGTGTTAATCTGCTTCTCTCAGATGAATCAATTCCAGGGGTGGGGAGAGCAGGGAAATGGGAAGATTGGGGCTGACAGACATTGAACCAGAAAACAAGCCCGAAAGCGAGCACACCTACACAGACTCAAATATCTCACTGGACTCTCCAATTAGAGGTAATAGTTGTCTGACCTTCTTTATCAAAACTGTGGTTCTTTTAAAAATACATATATTTCAACATAGGCTCATTCGAAATACGTGCCTCTAAATACATTTCTGCAAAACTGAAAAAACGTACCTATACATACGAATCGCTGCAGTTTCCAGTTGAAATAAACACTAGAGGCAGTAAAACTCCAACTTCCTTTTCACACAAAGTATGATTTACAGGTCCACAGTTTTGATTAATAAAGCCTAATTTTCGCACAATTACAATTACTATTATGTTATATATTCAAAACAATTTTAACATGCAGCAAGATTTCAAAACTGATATTTTTAACATTAGCGTCGTTAAAAATATGTACGCAACGGTCGCTGTGTTGTCCGTTCGGATCAGCACGTGCTTGCCTCATAAGCACCCTTTGAGACGGTTCAAGGCAAGGCGCACTGCCAACAACTCTAGGCAATTAATGTGCCAGTGCAGCTGCGGGCCCGTCCAAACCCCTGAGACTGCATGCCCGTTGTACGTCGCACCCCACCCGGTGGTGGAGGCATCCGTGTAGACCACGGCATGCCTGGAGATCTGCTCTAGGGGCACCCCTGCCCGGAGGAACGCAAGATCTGACCACGGGGTGAAGGTTTGGCGACAGGCCCGTGTGACTTGGACCCGGTGAGTGCCGCGCTTCCACGGCCACCTCGGGACTCATCCATAAAGCCAGTGCTGGAGCGGTGTCATATGTAACAGGCCGAGCGGTGCAAGTGCTGCTGCGGCCGCCATATGCCCCAGGAGCCTCTGAAAAAGTATCAGTGGGACCGCTGTCCTGCCCTTGAACGTATTCAAGCAGGCTAGCACCGACCGTGCACGTTTCTCTGTGAGGCGCGCTGTCTATTTGACCGAATCCAACTCCATACCGAGAAAAGAGATCCTCTGCGTCGGGGAGAGTTTGCTCTTTTACCAGTTGACCCGAAGGCCCAACAGGCTGAGGTGCCGGAGCGCCAGGTCCCTGTGCTCGCACAACTGATCCTAAGACTGTGCTAGTATAAGCCAATCATCTAGATAGTTGAGGACGCGAACACCCTGCTCTCTGAGGGGAACAAGAGCCGCCTCCGCGACTTTCGTGAAGACACGGGGAGACAGGGACAGCCCGAAGGGCAGGACCTTGTACTGATATGCCCGTCCTT
>NW_015552531.1:2468238-2469194 GCF_001515605.1 Sinocyclocheilus anshuiensis
CGCCTCAGTCTGCTTCTGGGCAGCCGAGAACTGCTGGGCAAAGCTCTCGACTGCGTCGCCGAAGAGGCCGGTCTGGGACACAGGGGAATTGAGGAACCGAACCTTGTCGGTGTCCCTCATGTCTGCCAGACACAGCCAGAGATGGCGCTCCTGGACCACAAGCGTGGACATCGCACGGCCCAGAGAACTCGCGGTGACCTTCGTCGCTCGGAGCGCAAGGTCAGTGGCGGTTCGGAGCTCTTTCAGAACTTCCGGATCATGACCACCCTCGTGCAGGTCCTTCAGTGCCTTAGCCTGGTGCACCTGCAGTAACGCCATAGCGTGTAAGGCGGAAGCAGCTTCCCCGCAAGCCGTATAGGTACTGCCGGTTAGACCAGACGAATGCCTACAGGCCTAGGAAGGAAGTACCGGGTCTCCCCGCCAGGAGGAGGAGGACTTAGGACACAATTGCATCGCTACCGCCCGCTCCACCGGGGGGATCGCCGAATACCCCTTCGCTGCACCGCCTGGTGAGGGAGGAGGAACCAGCAGGTCGGTTTCTGGCAGTAAAAGGTGCCGTCCATGACCTGGTGAGCTCATCATGCACTTCCGGGAAGAAAGGCACTGGGGCGGGGCACTGAGAACCAGCGCGAGCTACCCCGAGAAACCAATCATCCAGTCTCGAGGGCTCGGGACACGGTGGAGGTTTTCACTCGAGCCCTAGCCCCTCGGCGGCCCGGGAAAGCATAGCTGCCCTCTCCGGATCCGACTCAGGCCTCGCCACCGTTCCGGAGGGCGGCAGCGGGGCCGAATCTTCATCGAACAGCTCTCCCTCCAATTCTGAGATCGACATCTGGTCGGGGGGAGGTCCACTGGATACCGCTGGTACGCTCTTTAAAGAGGGCCCAGCGCGTTCCGTGGGTCGCTCCACTGGATCGGAGGAGCAAGAGGAGTGATGGTCCCCAGAGGGTTGGTTC
>NW_015552531.1:2469235-2480833 GCF_001515605.1 Sinocyclocheilus anshuiensis
TTTGGATTTGAGACTTTAGTCTTTGCAACTTTACAGATCTTCTTTATGCACCAAGAGCTTGTAACTCTCCAAAGAGAAATTAAAAATTGAAATCGCATCATATGACCCCTTTAAAGGTGCATTTACTGGAGTAATTTTCTTTTTATGATGTGCTGTCATCTTAGATTTATACTGACACCTAGTGATGTGGATGTACAGGAGCAGTTTGTACAGTGTAGAGTTTGTTACCGATTTTGAAGAAATGCACTATTTGCAGTTAGACATGATTCCTTTATTCTGTGAGTTAACCCCTTAACTGTCACTCACATTTTTGAACATAGACATGAAAGTGCACGATCCAAACTTAAATTTTTATAATTCATGATCGAAAACATTGTGTAACATGATATTGATACCATTTTCATGGTAATGCAATGTTTGATTTTAAAATGGGTTTCAAATGATGAATTTTGAGATTTAAAGTTTTCAATTGATATATAATTTCTGATGATTTCTAAAGTGTGATAGAGAAAAAGGCAACAAAGAAGACTTTTTTTGACAAAGGTCAGAACTCCTGTTACGATGTAGATTTTTGAGGTGCACTCTTGTCATAAATTAATCTATTACTTTTCCTACATCATTTTTAACAAAAACATTGGTAAAATATCTATTTAGGAGTCTTAGACCTTTCCAACGATATATAGTTTGTCATGATTAGATTAGGATTTAATTGTAATATATTGAAGTAAACTTAGGCATCCCACAGAGTAGACGGGTGACAGTTTTAAAGTGTTTGACAATAGGGGGTTATTGCGATTCGGCTAGACATGTGATCTCAAATGGAGGCCTAAAAAAAAAAATAAATCAAATCAAATCAAATCAGTAAAATTTACTGTTAAAACCAGCAGCTATGGATGCCAGCAACATTTTAAAGGGATAGTTCACCCAAAAATTAAAGTCTTATGCATGTGGGTAACCAAATAGTTGCTAGTAGCCATTGACTTCCATAGTATGATAACAAAAATAAAAATACTATGGAAGTCAATGGCTACCGTCAGCTGTTTGCTTGCCAAAATTTTTCAAAATATTTTATTTTTTGTTCATCAGAAGAAATAAATTCACACAGGTTTGGCACAACATGAGTGTGAGTAAATACATTTTAATATTTTCATCTCTTTTAAAGTTTAACATGGGGAACATACATTCATGTTTAAAAACTGCCTATTTCATTAATTGAAATAATGTTAACATTATTTCAGTTAATGAAATATGCAGTTTAATAATAACTAATAATAACTCAAATCTGTTTTAACCTTGATAGTGTATTAATGACAACCTTAAAAACACAAGTGGTAATAAAAAAGATACATGATGAAAATAAATACTAATATAGAAGGTTTATGGTGTCATAAAAACAAATACAAAATGCCATTATGGTAACATTACACTAAAATAATGTAATTAATGTTAAATAAACGACATAAGATATAACATAAAACCCTAATTTACATAACTGATAAAAAACTAAGAAATGTAATTATTTAAGTGAGAAAAAAAAGCATCAAATGTGAGCTGTCACGCAGAGAATACTGGCAATGTCAATTTAACAGTATGATGATGACCTTTGATTTGGCCTGCCATGTTATATCACAAGGGGGGGCAGAATAGAAAAAAAAAAAAAAACTTATTGAAGCATATTTTCATTATTTTATAAATCACACTAAAATGTAGAGAATATTAATGAATTTAAAGTTGATGTCATGTCATTTTATTACGCTATATTTGGATATAATGGATCATTTACTTTCAGCACAGCCCTCAGTCAAGTTTGACTCTTGGCTTTTCACAGTAAAAAGTTTGGGCGCCTCTGCTAAAGAGTCATGGAACTTAACATTAACCATTTAAATGTACATTTAAAAACAAAAAATCAACAGCACGCCTGAGTGGTTAAACTTTTCAATTAAGAAAAAATAATGCTTTTCAATAAAAGTTATGCATTTGATGAACTGACAGTTTTAACCTTCTCATCTAGCAAACTTCACCGAAAGGCCTTTATAAATGTTTTTATGTCATTAATACATGTTCATGGTCATGTTCTAGTTAACAAGAAACTGTATAAATGTCCAAAGTGCTTTTTTTCCACTCAAAACTCGACAAAGTGGCTCGAGCATTAAGAGTTAATGGGGCCACTCATCTCATATTGAACTTGCCATTGCAATGGGCTTTCAAACTGAATTACAGCATGAGGCCCATTTATAGGGGCACCTTCATGGAGTCCTGCTGTATCATATTCAATTGTATGATTCATTGACATAATGCTTTCAAAAGTTCCTCACACTTAAACTTATTTTATTGTGCTCCCAGAGGCTCCCTTTGGCATCTTTATTTCCTGGCATAAACAAGCAACAACCTCAGTTTTGCGTAGATTTAGGGAAATGACGGCGCTTTGTGAAACAGTTTGAGTAGTTTTCTATCAATTTGACCATTTCAGCATCGACTGCATGAGCATCATCCTGTGAATCTGTGTAATATGGTACCGCATTGTAGCTTTTCTCTTTGCGTCAGGAGAATTGAGGCCTGCGAGCTGTTTATGAGAGTGTAAGGTCTGTTGATAATGACACCAAAGCTACAGTCCACTAGGCCATGGTGAGATGCTCATTTGTGGCGTGTTTAGCTACGGCGTGGCAGGGGTTCAGTGCTGTCCCTCATTAAAAATATGTCATTAATCATTCTCTGGAAAGTATGTTCAGCAACAAGCAATCGTAGCGTGCACATGAGGAACGCAGGACCATAGAAAAACATTGACTTCATAAAGTTGCTAATAGTTTAAGCGTAAATACCAAACTTTACATTGCGACTAATGTTATTCTAAATAGCGAACATGAATATGTTTGTGTCGCAAAATGAAAGCAGTCAAGAGAGCAGCATTCCCCCATTTGCATGGAAAGCCATTTATAACTCTGGACTTCAGAAATTCCTGTTCAGTGATTTAAGACCTTCAAAACACAACAGCTCATTTAAATAATAATGATCATAAACTATCGCCCAGGGCGGTCCGTGTGTACATCAAACATCGCCTTCATAACATGGTAAGCAAGAAAACAATGATGGCAGGCCACTTAATTTATGCTGGGAGTATTTTCGTGTTATGTCACTCTACTTTTAATTGACTCTAAAGGCAAGCGTTTCTTTGAGTCGTTGTTTATGATTGATTCTGTCTTTAAAGGAATAACATTGCGGTGGACAGCAATATTCAGACCTCCATTAACCCCGCAGATGTCTGAGCAACTCGAGTATGAATGCATTTGCATTTCTCTTTAGTTTGAAAAGGCGTCCGAAGCCGCTAAGACAGACTCATTCTATTAACTGCACCGACATCTTTTTTTACAAGCACATGGGTGTTGACGTACAAATAAATTTGTGTCACTTTGACGGCGTTATGATTGCTTGACATCAAAAATATGGGCCAATTAAGATCATCAGGCATGTACCCTTTGCCTTTTTGATGCTGAATATTTTAATTTTTGTTGATGTATTGGCCTGTAAGCATGGAAGTACAGACCACAAACGCGTTCAATATTCACACCTCCCCCATCCAACACACACACATTTAACCCCAGTGTCCAGTTTCATTAAACAGTAATGTGAGTATAAGCACATATTCATTAGAAAAACCCTTATTTTTCCTTTCATCTCAACCTTCAGTTACAAACAAGACTGTCTTAGGGAAGCTACAATAATTTGAAGAGTTCACACAAAATTGAAAAGTTTGTCATCATTTACTCACCCTCATGTCGTTCAGTTCCTAAGATTTAAATTTCAGTCTGTTTCTCACACAAAGCTATTGCTGACTAGAGAAGATGTAAAATATAGATGCACGGACCACTTTTATGATACTTATACTGTGCTTTTGCATCCTTTTTGAAGATTGAACGCTTCGGTCCTTGTTCAGTGTAATTGCATGGAAATCAGTCTTCAAAATGTCTCCTTATGTGTTCCGTGGAAAAAGGGGAACGCATCAGGGTTAGTATATGATAACAGAATTTTCATTTTTGGGTGAACTATCCCTTAAAAAATAAATTAATTAAATGTAATTATAAAATAAATAAATAAAATAAATATTAGCATGATGATATATATATACAGTATCTCACAGAAGTGAGTACACCCCTCACATACATAGTGGGACATTCAAACTGTAACTAACCAAATAAATAAATTAATAAAATATGCAGCATTTCTCTATGGCAGTCAGGACCCGGGCCATTCAGCGTACAGCACACAGTGAGGCATGGCCAAATAGCAGGTGTCTCTCTGTTCATTGCACTGGGCTGCCTATCAGTCATTGCCAATATGACAAGCTGAACCATTTCCATTCTGCTTTCTGCATGTTTTAGTCACAGAATATCCATACAAGCCCCCCTCAAAAGCTGTCGTTCACCAGATGTGTCTGAATCTGAAGTTAAACTATAACCCTTTATGTTTGTGATCTTGCCATGAAATTTTAAAGAAACATACATATCTGAACTTTATCCATTACACTCTACAGCAGGGTGTTCCCAACCTGGGAATCCTGAATGTTATTAGAAATCTTAGCTAGATAGACATAGATAAAGTAGTGTTCAGAGGGTTTGGTTTGGGTTGGAAAGAAAAGAAGTCTCTTATACTCTTATACCAACTACTTATGCTACTGTATTTTTTCAAAAATACAGTAATAACAGTAATAGTGTAAAATGTTGTTACTATACTCCATACTATTTTATGAAGCTGAATTTTCAGCAAATCTATAGTTTCACATGATGCTAAAGTAGTGAAATATATTTTAAGTGCTTTTCCTGTCTAATAGTGAATTTGGTGCTTTTTAAGACACTCATTTCAACATAACTTCTATGTTTCCTCCGATTGATAGCTAAAGTGAACCTTTAACTATATATAGTATATATCATCTGAACATGCATATGGATTGTTCATTGAATGACTCACAGCAATCTATGAAAAGTTATGATGATTAATATATATGTACATCATTTGGAAAATTGGTATAATTAGCAGGACAATGTATGTATTCCATTTGATAGAGCATTACACTGAGACACTTTTGAATTAGATGCAGCATGTCACTGTGGATATGAATGGACAAAGTACTCATGAATACACATGTAGTACTGCAAACACAAAGCATGTTTATCATTTTGAAATAACTTAAAGTGTACATGTAATATAGACACATTAATTCTTATTCAAGCCATTGTTCCTGAAGGCCCTATTTTGATGAAAACACCAAATATTGTCTTTCTCAAATTATCCATACATAAACCAGATAACTCACAATTTGGGTTTGATTATTTTCACTGCTATATTCCACATTCCCAGACATGTATATGCAAAGCTTTCCTGTGGAAACACAGAGAGTCTTTAGAGTTGAACAGGATCTTCCCACCAGGCCGTTTTTCTTAAATGTCAGATTACTTTACACATCATTGTACATTAAGGCATGGACGCTACACTGAGGTCCCTGCCAAAGATAGAATTCCTGCCTTTGCGGCTTCTGGAAAACATACAGACCACATAGGAGGTGCTGCCATGTTTTCCAGTCCATTGCACAGGGCATGTTTGTGACAGAATGCAGTTGCCTTTCGTTAACATGTAGTATCGACACGCATGCATACACAGTGTTTTGACAGTTGGGCATCCTATTGTCATACACAAGACCTCAGCCCTCTGTTTGAAGAAGTTTCTTCTGTCATTCAACCATCATTCAGCATGAGCTACAGTACTCATCATGCCTAAGAACATAGAGGGAGTGGGAGAAACACTGGCAGAGAGAGAATCAGGCAGAGAGATTCAGATGAAGAGAGAGACAGGGAGAGCGATAGAAAGAGGGACAGATGTATTATATAATATATAAATAGTATTGATTGATTGATTGATTGAAGTTTTTGTAGTGTGTGTTGATTCTTTGGCAATGTTGTGTTTATAGCCCTAACAATCATTCACCAGTAAAGCAGTTTTAATATTGAGAATTGAAATTGAAAGAGAGAAAAAGGACAGGGTTTGTCTATTTATTATTTATTTTAACTATTTTCTTATGCCACAGATTCTGCATCTTCTGTCGCTAATTCGATTCATAAAGACAGGTTCTTGAACGAACAAATCAGTTAAACAAATAATTTGTGTAATTAACTCATGAAGACTCATAAAAACGATGTAGCTTGCATAAACATCACTGAAAAATCCCCACCACATACAGTATGTATTTATTTATTTGTTTGTTTTTTCTTTGTTTGTTTTTATTAAATCCTCACCGCTATTTTATGTTTATTCTATTAAATCCTTGCATTTATTATTTTATTTTTTTTGTGGCTGAATTTGTTGTGTATGTTAATGTTTTGGCACAATTGTATTTTGTATTGCAGTCATGCCAATAAAGGACTTTTGCTATGTCTATTGATGCATTGGCAGTAAAGTACTGAGATGGAGAGAGAGACAGGTAAGGAAGAAAGACAGCCAGAGTAAGAGAGACAGATGCAGGTAGAGAAGGAGGGGATTGTGTGTAGGGGGCAGGATACTGAAGGTTAGCTGCATGGCTAAAGGCTAATGTTTATTTGGCTGCTCATAACTAGCCAGAGCCCCACATCTTTAATGCATTACACCTCACCAGTGGAAACGTCTATTGCCAATTAGTCCTCTGGTTTACCTTGGCTCTCCCAAATGACTGTGAAATGGTGAAGGCGAACGAGAGAAATGTAAGTTAGTAATTACAGAGGTTTGTGTGGAGGCGGCAGCAGGCTGCAAATGCAGACATCTTCCCGAATTCTGTTGTGCCTGGGCACTTTCCAGCCCCACGCAAAGGCCCAGCCGCTCACCACCGGTAATTATCATCCGGGGCTTGCTAATTAATTTTGTATCATTTCTGTTTGCTTAAGACATTCTGGGCTTATTTATATCTAGCCATCTCTGGCTGACGGTCTAGTGAAAGCGCTGACTCCCACTGCCTCCAGTTTTTGAGCCGGTTATATTTACTCTCCTGGTTTTGATCAACCCAGGCTCACTGGAAATATGTGCCTGTGGTGACATTGCTGCAAAATGATGTTATGTTGCTTCTTGCATGTTTCGCAACACTTTAAATGTGCAATGTCCAGTAAGTAGTGCAAAATCTACATTTAGTCTACATTCTAAAGAGATTAACAAGAATCTGGCAATGTTTTATTGTTGGTTGTTGTATGTATCACAGCAGTTTGTAAATGAAATGTCCATTGAGTGGCAGTGGCACTAATAGTGTGTTCAGTTTTATCTAAAACAGATTAACGTAAATCGTGTCTACACCAGGCACGGCTGTTGTTACGTCACACAACAGTTTGAGGCTGTCTACACTAAACGCGTCAAACCTAAAGTTTGAATCCATTTGTACTGTTGTCAGAAATACCGCCAGCGCATGGAGTACATCATAAATAAAACGGGGCATCAGTTTACTGTCAGTGTTGCATTGCGCCGCTTACGTAGAGTGCAGTCATATAAGTGTTAATATACTGTTAGTATAACCGAATAAGTTTACTATATACACATGGTTATGTGATGCAAAACTTAGTTTACAAAATCATATTAGTTTACAAATCATGCATATGGTAACATAGTATTGTGCAAAAAAACGTGCAAAAATCAAACAGTAATCTGCCACTGTAATCATAATTTGCGTGAAAAGGGATCACATTTTTTGCCGTTTTACTGCCTCTCGTGATTATTTCAGCTGCATACCCTAGTGAATTGTATGGATAGCTACGTTTTTGGAGGTTTGCAAAAATGTAGGTAGAGGCATGTATTTCTAATGAGCCCAGGTTGGTTTTAGTGGTGGTGTGTAATTGCCACAAAGGTTCAAAAGACATCCTGATTGTGTTTTGGGGATTTTTTGTACATCCTTAGATGTTCTGTACTCGGCTGTAGACAACCCATTACTTTCTGTTATAGATATTCTGTCTGCAAGAAGCTGCCACCATTGCACTTACTCTAGCAGACCTTGCAGTGCCAAGTTTTAACGATTTTAATGAAACGATAGAATCGATGGAATATATTTATACCTGTAAAATTGCACACTTTTCACTATTTTTCTAATTGCATGTATTACAGGTCTAATTATACAAGCATCTGTCAGGCAGCTGATGAGTTTGTGTCATTGCTGGCAGTGGAGCGTATTTCCATACAGCCTGTCAGGTAGGCTTTTTTTTTTTTTTGCCTGTCTAATGCTGCCCCCCACTGCTTCAATGCAGAACATTTATTATCCCATAATTACTCAGGGTCCTCGTAGGGGCTGTAGACCGGGTCGCCCGGGTGCACATCTATTATCTTCACCTGTTAATTCATTTGGTGTGACGTAACAAGCGCTTGGTAATAACAAATGTGCCGGCGCCCGGCTTTGGCAATTAAAAGCAGCAGGGGGCTCCTATTTTGATGGTCCAAATTGTGACATCTATCATAGGACACAAGCAGTAGCACAGTGGGATGACAGATGCCACCCTGATGGCAAGGCTAACTAACTGCCTGTCCCACTGCAACAACTGTCCTCCCCCACCCTCCCATTACGACTGCAGCTGCAAATTATCTCATGAAGACTGACCCGTCGGATCAGGGCTCACGCGGTATCTAGAAAGAGAGACCTAGCGATGGTCTGATTAATTTTAATATCGAAGAGCCAGGGACACATGACATCTGATAAGTCATCTAAAAACCCACTGCCAAGAAATGACAGACATAAAAGTTTTCGAAATAGGCAGGGTTCGTGCATCTTTTTCGATGTCTCAGTGTTCGTTTGTAGCACTGTTCTAAAACTTAGCAAGCTTCCTGTTCCCTACAAAGGCAACTGCCCTTTAAGACAGTATCCTAACAATCACCGAAACCCAGTAAATGACTGATTTGGAACACTCTACATAGGCAGCAACTTCTAGAGACTGCAAAAATTGATTCCAGTACATTTTGTTGGTAGCATGTTGCTAAAGCTAATGACATTATATTTTAATAAGCATAAATATTCATAATACCAGACAAATATTAGACAGAATAAATTAAAATATATAATAATACATTAAAGTACTGTTTAAAAGTATGGGGCCACTAAGTATTTTTTTTCCCCAAAGAAATTAATACTTTTATTCAGCAAGGCTACATTAATCCGATCAATAATGACAGTAAAGACGTTTATAATTTCACAAAAAAATAAATAAATTCTATTTCAAATAAATGTTGTTCTTTTGAACTTTCTATTCTTCAAAGGATCCTGAAAAATAATTTTAACTGATAATAGAAGGAAATATTTTTGAGCACCAAATCAGCATATTAAAATGATTTCTGAAGGATGATGTGACACTGAAAGCTACTGAAAATTCAGCTTTGCCATTACAGTGATATAAATTACACACATTTAAAGCATATTAAAATATATCACTGTTATTTTAAATTGCAATAATATTTCACAATATTACTGTTTTTACTGAATTTTTGATCAAACAAATGTAGCCTTGGTGAGCACAATTATATTGTTTAATGTAATATAATGATATGATTCATGATTAATGATATTATTATTATTTTTTATATTAATTATTATATTTATTTATTAATTATATTTATCAATGTTTTCAATGTTCAGTTAAAGTTTTATTTATATTTTGCTTATTTACAATTTCTCTCAACTTGTTTTTTCACAAAGCACATCACAGTGCATTTTGAGATTTAAGGCAAACAATGTGGCAGTAGAATTTGCCAAAATAAAGTATCTTAAGGAGGGATAAAACACCTTTCATAACAGGGAGCTCATTACAAAAAAATGCTCCCTCTATAGGCAGCATGCTAGGTTTTGGGACAGAGCATGAGGATGTTGTCTTAGAGGAGGAGTGGTCTCCTAACCCAGCTTCACTTCTTTAATGCAACTTGTCACATTTGTTCACACGTTTGTGAGTGTGATTATACATTATCTGAGTTTCTTTTCTAGTGGCCTGTATTACCGCACACCAGACAGGAACAGGCTCTGCTTGTTAATGAGCTGTTTATTGTGGCCATAAGAGAGATGTTGCCATTTAAGACGAAGGGGACCAAAGAACTTGTTTTCATACACAAGTCCGATCAAACAAGGAGGAAACGCAGTGTCACGATGCACACACACGAGGAACAAGGAGACGCTGGAGAATACTTTTACCAAGACTTTATTTTCAGGAACCAAGGGAGACGAACTCAGGAAGACGTTTAACAGCGGACAGAGAACACTTTTTATACACACAGGAGGAGGGGATGACGAGACACACCTGGGAGCAATGAAACATCAAGGGAAACACCTGGGACAAATGAACTTAACTAATCAGGGGAGGAACAGGAAACTAACCAAATAAGGGCATGGGAAGGCACATGGGGAGCAGGACACACACAAAACATGGAACAGAGTCTGACACGCAGCGTGTAACTCTTGTTTTTAAATTCTTTGCATGGCTTTATTATAAAACCCATTGCCTCTCAAATCAGCACAGGGCAAAATCAGACATATGTTGTGAGTGCATTACACAAAATAAATCCTAGGCTCAGGATTTTCTATCATTTACTTCCATTTCCAATATAGTTTATTTTACAATCGGAGAGGAGACCAGGCACCTTTTTAGATTATATGTGACCTGTAGCAAAAACAGGAAATTAGTTTTAGTGATTGCGGGGCCATAATGACACCCAGTAGCCCCGGAGCCCTAAGGACAAGGGAGCAATTTAATATGTCTGGCACAAGCAATAAACGCCACTTTGATTAATTGCACAGAACATCATCATAAAGTGTAGCGGCGAGGCCTCGGAGGTGCGTTGGCTGGGCCGACTTTGAGAGGATGTTCACCCTTTCTCATCATTAAGATCATTAATAGGAGGAGCTCCGTTTTAAAGCGAGCACTGGTGTGCACATGATACAGCAGTGTCTAAATATTCATGCTAACGACGTAGGTGCTTTCATGAAAGGTCAAACAGAGACATTAACTAAGACCAGTGGATTCGCTTTCTTACGCTGACCCTGACCTCCTTTACATTGTTAAGACCAGCTATAAGATTACAAACAGAACAGACTGGATGGGATTTATAGCTTTGTTTTTAAATTGTCCTTGTTAACCATTCTCAGACTGTTCAGGGTTTCAACTGTAGCAACAGCCAGGAAGGGACTTTTAAAAAAGAAAGAATGAAAATTGAAGAAAGGTGCAAAGGAAGCAAGAATGGAAGAGAGAGAAAGGAAGTAAGCAATGAAGGAATGAAGGATGGATGG
The DNA here is from genome assembly GCF_001515605.1 of Sinocyclocheilus anshuiensis. Lineage (NCBI taxonomy): Eukaryota > Metazoa > Chordata > Actinopteri > Cypriniformes > Cyprinidae > Sinocyclocheilus > Sinocyclocheilus anshuiensis. The sequence goes on from NW_015552531.1 coordinate 2,480,493, forward strand.
AAGGAAGGAAGGAGAGAGGGAGGGAAAGAAAGGATGAGGGAAGGAGGGAAGAAAGTATAGATGCAGGAAAATAGAAGACAGGCACAAAAGGGACTGATGAGAGAAAAATAAGGAGAAAGATGGATGATAGGTGGATGGGAGATTTTAGATCAGGGGTGGGCAAACTTGGCCCTTCCAGGCCACTTTCCTTCAGAGGTTAGCTCCAACCCTAATCAAACACACCTGAACCAGCTAATCATTGTCTTCAAGACTACTAGAAGGCTACAGGCAGGTGAGTCATATCAGGGTTGGATCAAATCTCTGCAGGAAAGTGGCCTGGAAGGGCCAAGTTTGCCCATCAC
>NW_015552531.1:2486685-2501308 GCF_001515605.1 Sinocyclocheilus anshuiensis
ACTTGGCCCTTCCAGGCCACTTTCCTTCAGAGGTTAGCTCCAACCCTAATCAAACACACCTGAACCAGCTAATCATTGTCTTCAAGACTACTAGAAGGCTACAGGCAGGTGAGTCATATCAGGGTTGGATCAAATATCTGCAGGAAAGTGGCCTGGAAGGGCCAAGTTTGCCCATCACTGTTTTAGATGGATGGAGTGAGATGAATGTAAGATTAATTTAAGATGATATTGATGGGTGGGTGGATGGAAAAGGAAAAATGGAAATATGGATGGAAAAGGAAAGATGGAATGATGGATGGATGGATGGATGGGATGGGTAAAGGAAGGAAGGAAAGAATGATGGAAAAAGATGGATAATGGGTGAATGAAAAAAGATGAAAGGAGAGTAAAGAAAAGAGGTAAATGAGGAAGAAAGTATAGATGGAAAGAGTAAGAAACAAAAGAATGAATGAATGAAAGGAAGGAGAGAATGGGTGAAGAGAGGGGAGGAAAAAAGAAGGAAGGAGAAAGATGGATGATGGGTAGATGAAAAAGAATGGAAAGAAAGAGGGAAGGGATGAAAGAAGGAAGAGAAAGATGGACAAATGGAAGGAAAGAGAGATGGATGGATAGATGGATGGATGGATGGATGGATGGATGGATGGAGGTAGGGAAGGAAGAAAAAGGAAGAAAGGAGGAAATAACTTGGATCATGGATTAAACGAAGGAAGGAAATAAAGACTAGAGGGAAAAAGTACAGAAGGATGGACGAACGGACAAAAGAATAGATGTAAAACCTGTCATCATACCAATATTCTCTTATCACAGGAGTCTAATGCAGTTGCAGTCATAAGGAGCAGCACTTGCCCATGGAAATTTGATCAGATGACAAAACTGGTCTCAGGTCTGTCAACATGTTCCTCTCTGTTTCCTGCTCAACCTGCCCACAACAACACCAAACCCCAACCAGACATTCACACGCTCTTCTCACACTCCAAAAACCGCTGCAATTACAGTCACAAATGTCCCAGTGTTTTGAAATATTAACATTTCTAATGGAAGGGCGATAATTCTGCATAAATTTATACGGTTTTCCAACATTTTTCAATTAAATAATTGCAGCCATTGCTGTTACCTCTATTATTTCCCCACGCCGAATGATTTTTATAACCCAAAAGTGATTTCCCTTCCCCTGCTTTGCAATTTCATCTCCTTTTGTTTCTGGCTGTTCCTAGGAACCCATAAAACCTTCCAGCAGCGTCATCTATCATATTGGTTAGTATTGTACCGCTGCCCTGTGGACATAATAATCATTTGTGTTCTTTAATATGCAGTTTTCTGCATATTGTGTTTATCACCGAGTTGTCAGTGTGCCTGGTGTGAAAGGAGTTTGTGTTTGTGTGTGTGTGTGTGTGTGTGTGTGTGTGTGTGTGTTTGTGTGCCTGTGTTCACTTCTTGGCTCAATTACTGAATACACATCAGACACTGAGAAAATGTGTTCATGAAGTATGTGAATGTCAGATCAGAGTTATCAAAGTTAAATGTAACACTACGGTCTCATCTGTAAATGTGTCTAGTGAACCCCAATGGCTTTGATGCTTCATTGCACGTGTTATTAAATACGTGTTTGTGACATCATGTATCTGTGTCTCGTAGGTATGCGAATCCTGGTGACATTGCTGTTGGATACTTTACCGATGCTAGGAAACGTCTTGCTGCTTTGTTTCTTCGTGTTTTTCATCTTTGGGATTGTTGGCGTGCAGCTGTGGGCAGGGCTTCTGCGCAACCGCTGCTTTTTTGACAACAACGTCAGAATGTAAGTGCAAAACTGGTGCTTCTTAAAGCAAGTTACTCAATATATGCAAATTGCAGGGTTTGCAAAACTGCTGCTGCAGCCATAAATACACTGAAACCACATGGCTATGTTCCGTGGTGGAACCTGTTTATGTCGTGTCATCAGATGAAAGAATGAATTTTAGGGGACTTTGAAGGCCACTGTCCAGATTTTAATGAGTTTAATTGAATTTAAGCTATATTATTATAGTAAATAATATTAGCCCGTTCCTCGGTTTATAAAAAACAAAGAACTAGCATGTGTCCAGTAATGCACTGTGTGTGTGTGTGTGTATGTGTGTTGTTAGTCCCCCTGTGGCAGGCTGTCAGCTCTCTCTGATGGATGGGGATAAAAGGAAAGCTCGGGATGCTGGGGAAACAGGGAAGGTCCAGGCTACAGGATATGGGGCATCACTACACTAGGTTAAGAAATGTGTCAGTTATTGTCTCCACTGCCTTAGGGCACTGCTGGGCCCCAGCAGCCAGAGAGAGAGAGAGTCTCCCCTCCCCTTCCATCCCCTCTTCATTACCTCCCTTCTTCTATGTTTTGTTTTCTTTCCTCTCCTGCTCTCCTCTGGTCGTCTGAAAATCCAGGAGAGCTAATTGATAAACAGGGGGATGTGTTGCGGGCTGGTTTTAATGGGTTCAGGGGGAGGATGATGCTTGTTTCCTTTCATTATGTCAAACTTTGAAATCTCTGACATTTACAAAGTTGCCATTGTACACTGCACATACTGGTTTTAAAGTAGTCCATAGGAAGGTGAGCACTTTTATAGCATCATGGACTTGAGCCAATAAGAATATTGCTGCAACTTAATTGGGTTCATATGAGGACGTCTTATAGTGACGTGACATGTGGCCAAGTATGGTGACCCATACTCGGAATTAGTGCTCTGCATTTATCCCATCCAAAGTGCGCACACACACACCGTGAACACACACACCTTGAACACACACCCGGAGCAGTGGGCAGCCATTTTTGCTGCGGCGCCCGGGGAGCAGTTGGGCAGTTGCCTTGCTCAAGGGCACCTCAGTCGTGGTATTGAAGGTGGGAGAGAGCGCTGTACATTCACTCCCCCTTGTAATGTGAGCAGTGAGCAGGCTGTTTGTCTGTTGTATCGTTGAACTGATGTTGCAGGTTTATTTTGGTTTTTGGACATGAAACATGAATCAAAGTTGCCATTAATATATTTTTCTTTTTGGGTCGGTAAGATTTTTAAAACGTTTTTGAGTGAGACTTTTATTATCACCAAGGCTGTAATTATTTGATCAAAAATGGTAAATGGTGATATTGTGAAATATTATTGCAATTTAAAATAACTTTTTTTCTATTTTAACACATTTTAAAATGCAGGTGGTGATTTAAAAAAATCACCAAGGTTTGATCAAAAATGGTAAATGGTGATATTGTGAAATATTATTGCAATTTAAAATAACTTTAATAACTTTTAATGTATTGTAAAATGTAATTTATTTCTGTGATCCAAAGCTGGATTTTCAGCGTCATTACTACAGTTTCACGTGATCCTTCAGAAATAACTTTAATATGCTGATTTGGTGCTCAAGAAAAAAAATCCTTGTTATTGTCAGTTGAAAACATTTGTGCTGCTTCATATTTTTGTGGAACAATTATTTCAGGATAATTTGATGAATAGGAAGTTCAAAAGAACAACATTTGTTTAAAATAAAAATCATTTGTAACATTCGAAATGTCTTCACTTTCACTTTTGATCAATTTAATGCGTCCTTGCTGAATAAAAGCATTATTTCTTTCAACCAACAACAACAAAAATAATTTAAATGGTAATGTGTTTATATGTGACATATAATATGATATAAAAACATAAAAGATGAAATCAAGCTAAAGATTCAGCAGATTCTAAATACAATCTACAGATAGTATTTAGTACTGTTTAGACACATTAAGCATAGTGTTTGAGAATCAGTAATTAAGATTAAAAGTGGCAATATTTTAATGAATGGATGTGTTTTTCTTGAAGGTAACAGTGAAGTACTCCTGAGACCCAAAACAACTGAAGAGGTCTCTCAGATTCTTAGGTCAGTTTTCCATGATCACATTGAATTGTACAGCTGTATTTTGTTACAAGAATGGTTTTATCAAATCATCCAATGTTTTTCACAGGTACTGTAAATGAGCGGAATCTGGAGGTGTGTCCACAGGGAGGAAACAGGTCTGGTTGGAGGAAGTGTCCCTGTTTTTGATGAGATCATCCTTTCCACTTCTTTAATGAACTTAATGAGTCATCACATTCGACAACATCTCAGGTGTGTTTGCTAAATCACCTTGTTATCTATTATAACTTTTCATGAAGCACCTATCATTAGAGACAAATTTAAATATAAATAACCAAGTCAAAATCGTTATACCTTAAGACATTTCTTAGAAAGAGAATTGTTTGGCTTCCAGGTATCCTCACTTGTCAGGCAGGCTGTGTGTTGGAGAACCTGTCTAACTATCTAGAGGAAAGAGACATCATCATACCGCTGGATTTAGGGTTGAAGGGAAGCTGCCATATTGGAGGGAATGTGTCCAATAATGCAGGTGGTCTGACTGGTACGAGACTTGAACCCGCAACCTTTGGGTTACGAGTCCGACTCTCTAACCATTAGGCCACGACTTCCCCGTTATAGTTTGTGACACTGGTGAGATGAAGTAAGGGATGTTATTGTAATGTGAGCAGGCTGTTGTTTGTTTGTCTGTTGTATCGTTGAACTGATGTTGCAGGTTTATTTTGGTTTTTGGACATGAATCAGTTAATTAAGTTGCCATTAATATATTTTTCTTTTTGGGTCGGTAAGATTTTTAAAACGTTTTTGAGTGAGACTTTTATTATCACCAAGGCTGTAATTATTTGATCAAAAATGGTAAATGGTGATATTGTGAAATATTATTGCAATTTAAAATAACTTTTTTTCTATTTTAACACATTTTAAAATGCAGGTGGTGATTTAAAAAAAAAAAAAGTTTTTTTTTTTTAGGAAGATAACATCAAAACCGACTTTTTATCATTAATTTTTGCTACTTTTAAAATGCCTTTTATAGTTTTATGTTTGCCCAGACCCCAGTTATTCAGACTGAAACTATGAAAAATATGAATGATTATATATTAAAAATATGAGAATCTAAACAAAGATTTTATATATATAAAATGATATATATTAATTACAGATTTTTTTATATATAATGCATTGTTAAATAATGCCATATAATGTCATTTCCAGCACAAAATGTTATCAAACAAAATACATAATTTGAGATGTTGATGATACTGTGGTTGGAACTGTCATGGCTTTTAAAAAATAATTACAGCCAGAATTATTTATTAAAGACAATTCTTTGATTACATACGTGCATATACCGTTGTTAAAAGAAACTAATTAAAGTAACAAGAGTCTATTTTCTAAAAGTCTACAGGCTTTTAAAAGGGTTCTTAAAGTGCCCTAAAGTTAAAGAAACACCAAAATAGTATCATGACATAGCATCTCACTCCATCGCTGTACCACAATACCACCACAGTACTTTATGATAAGGGCCATCAGGATATGAAAAACAAAAAAAGATACTCCTAAAGTTCAGAGTAGCACTTTTACTGTGAGACTACAGAAAAAGCACCACCACTGCAACTCAGTTGCATACACTCTTAAAAATAAAGGTGCTTCACAATGCCATAGAAGAACCTTTTTGTCTAAAGAACCTTTAACATCTGAAGAACCTTTCTGTTTCACAAAAGGTTCTTTGGGGCGAAAGAAGGTTCTTCAGATTATAAAAAGGTAAGAAAGAGATGGTTCTTTAAAGAACCTTTGACTGAATGGTTCTTTGTGGAACCAAAAATGGTTCTTCTATGGCATCGCTTGAAGAACCTTTTGAAGCACCTTTATTTTTAAGAGTGTAGTATCTGAACACAACTGTGTTTTGAGGAACCATTAAGATGTTTCAAACATCTCCACACTTTTCCCGGGCAGCGGTATCAAAGCAGCACAGGTGCCCAGTGCAGCTCCGTCCTTTGCGACTTTTGTCTCTCATTTGTGTATTTGTGTGTGTAAACGCACGCGTTGCATTTCTGACGGGCTGTCACACCTGTGCGGTACTATCCCTCTTCAAGTTGCCTCGGAGAATAACTCCTTCTGGGAGGCCAAGGTCTGTCTCTTTCATCAGCTCACGATGAAGTCAGCTCCCGTTTCCTCAATGGCTCCTCGGGCATCTGTCACAAGGAACCTGGAATATGAGGAGAAATCTTTCAATTAGCGAACAACACTTCATTCGGTTTTCATTCCCCTTCACCACCCCCTCCCTAGACAATTAAAGCAATCATCTTCAGTGACAGCTGGGTTCATCGTCTCAGCCTCTGAATGAGTTCACTTTGCATGTTGTTAATGAGGCTCCTCATGGTGGTTGAGCAGGTACACAGAGCCGCTTCTGACGGTTTGAATTCAGCTCTAGCTGGGCCGCCACTGCTGTTTTATTCTATTTCGTGGAAGGTTTGGTGGATAATAATTCCCAGTCATTTCTGACGCTTTTTCACTTCAGACACATATGAAATACATGAAATGGGGGGATGGGGTCATGCACGTGTGGGCCCCTCCGTTTGCACACGCTGTGCCCTGACAGTATGTGGGGTTGAGTGCATATTTGTGTGTGACATTTCGCCGTTTGTGTGTTTGTGTGTATGTCTGATGACAGAGGCACTGCCGGGCCCCTATAGAACCTGCCCTTTCCACATGCATCAAGCTTCTAGCTCTGACACTCCATCACCCTGAACTCTGACAGCCTCCAAATTGGAAGCACAGGCCCGACCAAGGAAGATATATCATTAACACACACACACACACACACTTTATACACACGCAGTATATCTCTCTATCTGTCTGCAGAGCACACATGCACATAAGTTCATAATTGAACAAATGTATCTTTCTTGGATATATACAAAATCAGTACTACTCCGTTTTTTAACACCTATTTTTTTCCAATGTATATTCATATATGGAGTCATTTTTCTCAATTGTCTCTCTCTTCTTACTCACTCACTCTCTCACACACATGTGCTCGCTACCTTTACACACACATATACACACACACACAAAAAAAAATCAATACTTTTGGCAGGGAGGGGGTTCATATCAACATATAAGGACTCGTTCCTTTTTCTCTTTCTCTCTCGTTTTATCACAGGCGCACTCAGAATGTTCATCTTGCTGCATAATGTACACTCTATACTACTTGGTACTCGGTTTTTACTACGTGAAATTTGAATTTATGTGGGATTTTGATTGTATCTGTTAGCTAGTGTTTCCTGAAAGTTGACAACATTCACTTTTAGTAGACATGCTTGTTTCAAATTTACAATCTTTTCCTAGATAGATAGATAGATAGATAGATAGATAGATAGATAGATTGATTGATTGATTGATTGATTGATTGATTGATTGATTGATTTTTGGCCAGTCAAGTAAGTGCTCTCTAAAATTATAATGTTTCTCCACCCTACTATCATCTGCAACCAACTACCAATTAATAAATCATATTTTCTTACGGTTTATTTTAATTTATTTTTATATAGAAATGTTAATAAAAACTGTGCTTGTCAAGCTATTTATTGGGGTCTATAAAAATACAAACTGAAACTGTTATGTAAATTATTTTACAAAAAATAAAAATAAATAAATAAATAAAAGTCATATATTGTCTGTTTTGCTCTACCAAAACAAAAATAGTTCCAAACGAATCGTTTGAATGAACGATTCAATGACTCGCTCTTAAAGACAGTGGCTTCGTCTGAAAGCACATGCTTCCTAAAATAAGTAATTACTTTATTACCATTAAAAAAAAGTGTTGTGCATAGTGTGTAGTATGAATGTAATCTGGACTTACTGCATTCATCATGTTGTCATTGTCATGTGAGCATCAGTTGTGGCACTTCACAAGTCTAATTATTAGTTTCACCAGAGCGTTTGCTTATTTATCATTTTAATGAAAAGCTGAATCCCCCTGCTTTTAAAAGCACAGTGTTTTGATGATGTGTTCATAGATGGGGGGGTCAGTTCTTTGGGATGAAACACACTGATTCTTTCAAGTTCTTTTCCTTCCTTGTCTCCTTTTTTTTCTGCCTCTTGACACGTGTCACATTTTGGAATTCTGCTCTCCCAGGATAAATGCCAGATTACATGGTGTAGTATTTTTATCCTCTCTACATTAAATGAAACAGCTTACAACATCAAAGTGGAGGCACATCACACACATCAGCAAAAAGGAGAAAAAAATTGAAGAAGGACCATAATATGCTTCCTTTGATCTTCCCCTGCTAATAATTATCCCGGCTACATGCAGGCATTCAAAGTCAGATTTGAATTAATAAGGCGACTGAATCCACAAAATGAAGAGACATTCTTTAAGTGCTCATTTGAACCCATCAGCTCAGAGATAAACTTGATTATTGACTTTTAAGCTTGGTGTATTTTCAGGGAACCAACATGAACAACTGTTGTTTACCTCTGGGAAGGTTAAGAAATGATTGTGTTTTTATTGACTAAGTAATATTGTGAAACTGGCCACGTTTTATTAGCTGTAGGTTTAATATATTTTTAAGTTTAAAAGAAGAATTGTTACAGTGTGTCCTAACTTGGTGCAAAGCAACAAGATCCCAGTGCACTGAAAGCAAAAATGCTGCATGAAAAATGCTGCACTTTTATTCAGCAAGGAAAAATTAAATTGATCAAAAGTGACAGTAAGTCATTTAGAAATATTGCAAAAGATTTCTATTTCAAATAAATGCTGTTTCTTTGAGCACCAAATTAGCATATTTCTGAATGATCATGTTTTTTAAAGGACCATGGTTGTTTAAAATGTTATAATATTTACTGTTTAATATAATATTGAAATAATATTTAATATTTACAAAATATGACTGTTTTTACTGTATTTTTGGTCAAATATATGTAACCATGGTAAGTAAACAAGACTTTAAAAACAAAAAAAGCTCATAACCCCAAATTTTGAAAGATAGTGTAATTCTAGATAATATAGAAAATCGTGAACTGTATGAACTGTAAATGTATTCATTCCTATAAAGCATATGTTGCTTGAATAATGTAAAATAATATTATAATTGTTGAAACGGCACCTACAGAGCATTTGCTTTACTAAAATCAGGTTTTTAACTCATTTACCTTAAACATGGTAAACGTTATGAATGGTAATAATACTTTTTTTTTAAGTAAGATTAGTATTATTTGCTATTCTGAACATATAGTAAACAGTAGGTTCACTCTCAGAGGCAATTTTATTATTTTTTTTAGAATTTTAAGAATATGAGAATAGGATATTATCATTGTTGAATCAGCATCTACAGAGTTAAATTTGCTTTACTAAAATCTGTTTTATATTCAGTGATGCAGAAATAAGAATGAATTCTATTGCAATTGCTATATTCAGCACATAATAATTAACTTGACATCAAAGCTCGGCTGTGGTAAGGGTTTACTAAGGAAGATAATGTAAGCCTTTCCCTATGGCGATATAATGAAAGCCATCTTCACAGGAGGAGACCACCACAATCTTCAACCATGCTAGAAAATTCCTCAACCTGGACGTTTATAATGATGTGATTGATTAGTCTTAGATGGAGGCCGTGGTCAAATGTCACTGTCTGGCCTTAGTGGGACCCCCCTCGTCTTAATCAGCACATTACTGTTGGTCTCTGGCTAAAGGAGAGTCCCTGTTTACCCCCTGTCTTAGGCACAGTCAAGCAGAACTGGAATAATGCTTTTCCTGCACTGCTGGAGGAATTGAGAATCAATACACTCGTGTTACAGGTCTAAGCTCAGGCCTGAATGAAGTTGTGTGTTAAGGATAACCATATATTTCAAGCACTGGCTCTACAGTTCCACCAATCAGAGGCCAAATGTATCTTTGTGGAGACAAAAAGGTTGGTTCAGTTTTTGTACAGTTTATTTGAGCCACAAGAATGTGTGGATTCATTGTAAAAAAACTCTAATGAAGCTCACAAGATGTTGTTTGAGAGGAAAATAGACCTGAGGGAGGAACAGTGAGCAGAAGGAAAGCCCCTTGCTGTCAACACAGAACTTGAGTCATGATTTTTGCTCGCAATGTATAAATTTCCTTGCTGTACTTTGCTTCCTGTGGAGGTCATGTGGGGGCATGTCGATTTCATTCTCTTGGCGTGTGGACAGTGCAGTTGCAGAGGCGGTGGGATGAAGTGATTCAAACCAGAAGCTAGATTGCATGGAAATGTCAAACGAGAATGAATCTTTTTGCCAACTTTCTGTAAGTTTGTGGCCTCTATAGGAAAGGTCACATGACATCATTATTACCTCAATATTTAATGAGCGTGATACAGAAGTCTGAGCTAAAAGCTTTAATCAAATAACCTTCAGACTGAGGGTCTGTATGCAGTTCAATTTGGGAAGACTTATATTACCAGTGTTAGCTGGGGATCAGTTTAGGGCAATGAAGCGTCATTATGTCTTTTCAGCAAGCATGAGTTCAAAGATGTTTCAACTACTGTCTCAGCCTCAGATGGGATACCCATGAACTGCCCCCAAGCCGTTCACAAACTTTCTGATCCATATTGCAAGCAAAAATATAAACCACTAGCCGAACGTCTCAGGTTACTTATGTAACCATGGTTCCCTGAGTAGGGAACGAGACACTGCAGGGGAATTAGAAAGGGGAAGAAAAAGGGCAGATATGACACCCCCGAAGGAATTGAGTAGATACTCACGTATCACTCTGATCTGGACGAAAGCGCTGACGCCTTGTCTGGATCACATCCCTTAGGTCTTGCCTACCTCCCTTTGTGACCTGCTGCTGCGTATGCCCTGCCATTTAAGTGCGATGTATCCTGGAGGGGCTTAGATGGCAAGGAGGGAGTATTAAGGGAGGATAGATAGTAGATCGCTCTTACCACGTTCAAATGCACGCTTCAAACAAAACAGTCAATGAAGACGAAGAAGAGAATGACATGTTCTCCCAGCGCCTATTTATACTATAGTCGCACCGGTATGGACCGTCATGGACTGTCGCCAGCCAATGTGTTGTTGGTGTTTTTTCAATGTATGCTTCAGACACGGGTCACGACGAGGCGTTCCCCATAGCGACCCCTAGAGGACGCAGTTCGAAGTTCCCTTGAAAGGGAACTCACCAACTTTTCTGCACTTTATAGTCACCTAATTTATCAGTTGCTAAACGATATTTGAAAGATATTCAAATATTTATTTTGAGGCACTATAAGTGGACAAAACAGTGTTAGGCAGTGTTAGTTTAGTTTTACATATACTTTATAGTATTTATTAATATTTTATGAATTATCTTCTATTATTATATTTTAATTCGAGTAATTGTTGTATTAGTTTTTTTGTAAGTTTTAATTTTTGTTTCAGTTTTCGTTTTAGTACTTCAGCTCAAACTTTTTTCAATTTCATTTTTAAATTTTATTTTTTTTACTTTTTATCTAATATTTGTTTTATTTTCTTTTTCAGCTTTATTTCAATTAATGAAAAATAGTTTTAATAGTTTTAGTTTACCTTTAAGTTTTAGTTTTAGACTTATTGCACATTTTACTTTGCGCCAACAAAATTATTTTGATTAGGCCAGGTTTACAATGCAAGTGTACGCAAAACATAAGCAGCACATATTGTGCATTTGTTTCAGTGCTGAGCTTATTTTGCCGCGCATTGCTTGCTGAACTCATCAGAAAACATGCTTAAAATACTCTATAAACTTTTTTTAATCAGTATGGTCTTTTGCAATATGCTTTTATGAAGCAACATAAAATAATGGCTTCTTTATAAATGAATAACCTGTTGGAATGAAATGTGGTTCCCCTGCTCATGTATATTAGATTTCATGACAATCAAATCTGTTATAGCCCTCAATTACTCACTTGTTTAACCATTTTTAGTTTGTTAAGACACAAAATCCTTTATGCAATTTTTTTGTGTTTCTGTATAGAGCGACAGGAGCAATTCTGTCAGTGTGAACGCACCACTTGAGCCTGCTGTTGCAGTGAAGCTGCAGCACCTCTTACACACTGCTTATGTGTGCAGTGCGAAACAGGCCTTAGTCTTTCTGTAAACATGAAATTGCATGCCATGGGTCAGTCCTAAATAAAAAGAGAGACCATATTAAAATTTAAAGGAAAGTAAAGAATTGTATTGCAAAACAGTGCATTACATTTGTAGTTTTTTGTATTTCTCTCTTAACTAAGTCAGCCAATGCAGTGCACGCAAAACCGAAGCTCGGTTTGAACCACCCGGCATTGCTACATCAACAGGAACGTAAACAGAGCACTCCATGTGGTTTTGGCTCAGTTGTGGCCTGATCATTATACGCTTTGATCATCTAAACCTGGAGAATGCAGATAAACAGAGCACTCCATGTGGTTTTGGCTCAGTTGTGGCCTGATCATTATACGCTTTGATCATCTAAAACTGGAGAATGCAGACAAACCGCTCCCTCCTCCAGTTTTCTCTCTTTAGCTCCAACAGCCAGTTACTGGTACTTAAATAGGCAGCATATTAGCATAAATTAGACTGCATGAATTTTTCATAAATAGTCAAGTCAGTGATTTAGAAACTGTATGGAGAGAACAGCAGCTTGGCAGCATAAGCAAAGACAGTGGGGCATCACAAGCAGATGGGAATTTCAAGCAAACAACAGTCGTGTGATGATGAAACAGAAGCAAGGACATGTTTCTTGGTGTCTCTTTTTATTTTTTTGAGAGTAATTTTCTTTTATTAACCATGCCATCTTCTTGACATCCAAGTGTGGGTGACTTGTACAAAGCTTTGAAAAAATCAGATGTGTCGCACAAATACATAAACATGAACATCAAAATACGAGCGCATGTAAACAATCACAGCGCCCCCCACAAGTGTCTTCACCGCGGCCCGCTTCCATAGCTCGAGTGATCGGGTCTCGTTCGCGGGGGGGAGGGGGGTGCGAACCTTATTGTCATTGTGCTTTCGAATTCGGCATCATTCTCTGAGTCCCAGACCGGGATCCAAGCCTGTTTAGCCACAACACCCTGTAAATGTATAAGGGATGCTGGGATGGCCAGTCGCCCACTGTGAGCCAGCTGTGATTTTTAGATTGCAATTCTCCAGCTGTGCCGCCCCCATCAAAATCGTCTCTTTGTTGTTGAAGAAAAGTGCACATCCATGAAAATAGAGTCGAGCGGACCCCTCAGAGAGAGGACAAAGACAAACCGGTTCAAAGTTGGGCTAGGGAACAAGAAAGACATTCAATCTTATATACACATGCTTTTATGTTTGCGTTTGTGTGTGTGTGTGAGGAATTACCACACTCAAAACAAAATGGCCGTTCTCAGCGCTTCACAAGCCTGAGAGCTCAGCGCCTAACTGGATTGTTGAAGCGTTCGCAGTGAATGCTCAAGAGTTGACCTTTGGGGCCAGTGATCGATACGGGGATATTTTGCGCATTCAGTGGCGGGCCTGCGAAGAGATGGCTGGCTCTCGGGCTGGAGGGAGTTCTCGTCGGCCTGAAGGCTGAACGAAGTGGAGAGGTGGGGGCAAGTGGAGATGCTAGAGAGACTCATTTCATTCAACGTGCCTTTTAGGTAAAATCAATAATGATCTATTCATTGAGTGTCTTGCACGTGGTGTGGGCTGCCTTCTCCAATAATACCTGACAAAGAGCAGGAGGCCTCTAAACACCGACCTAGTCAAGCTGTAATGAAACCGGCTCTCACAGGATCTTAACTGAGGCTGATATTAGCTTTGTGTAGACAGCTGTGCTTCAGTGCTCAGGCCTGACCCGGGCCCTTGGGGAGCCCCAGTAGTCACACTGACTCAACTCGGTGCTTCTCACACTGACTCAGCTCAGAGGGAGCAACCGGTTAAGCATAACACACTTAAACTTAACTTGACCTTATTTTCTACTTGGGAGCATTGACTGTTAAAGATTCACTTTATTTTGGAGTTGTGCATCAGTTGTGCAAGTTAGAAGCTCTTTTTTCTGAGCTCTGCTGTCGTGCCCTTTGACCCCTGTGTGGCCTGACATGGCGGCACCTGTGTTCTCAGATGGTATTTCAGATAAAGAGAGATTTGCAGCCATGTAATTCCCCAAATTCTGTGTAGATTGGTATGTAAAGGAGTTTTCAACGAAAGTTTGGGAGGGAGTATGTTCATCTAATCCTGTCAATTACAATGCAAGGATATACAGACATCCGCTTTCCTCACTCTTATTTATAATAGAGTATATATAATAATCTTTATCAAGTATTTTTTAAACAAGACTATAGATTTTGGAGGGTAGTATACTCTGTGTGTGTGTGTGTGTGTGTGTGTGTGTGTGTGTGTGTGTGTATGTGTGTCTGTGTGTATCAGTGGTGTGCAGCAGTGTTCTGAAATGAGGAGGCAAGTTTTTTTTTATCAATTGTAAATTCATGTCCCAGTCAAATTTTCTTGGTTAAATAAACATTACTTACACTATCAGAAAAAGAAGAGAAAAAAACAATTATATTTTAAATTTTTTTTTAATGTTTTTTAATGTAATCAATATTCTATTTATTAAAGGGGTCCTATTATTCTTTTTCACTTTTTTAATTTTAGTCAGTGTGTAGTGTGTATGTTTGGGCATAAAAAAGATCTAGAAAGTTACAAATCTCAAAGTCCACTCCAAAGGGAGATATTTCGTTTTTTAAAAATCCCTTTTCAAGAACTACAACGAACAGCTCGTTTGGACTACAGCGTTGGTTTCCGGGCTTTGTGATATCACAAAGCGGCCCATTAGAATATCATTAAAAATAAT
>NW_015552531.1:2501450-2502668 GCF_001515605.1 Sinocyclocheilus anshuiensis
TACAGGAACTATTCGAGCCGTTCATGCCAGACTGGGGAGAGAGGTGTTGTAATAATGTAAAATATGTGAAAAATACAACCTAGTATGAGAGCATGTTCTAGTACACCCCCAAAACAAAATCAAGACTTTGTAAAAGAGCATAATAGGACCCCTTTAAAGCCAAGTATGAATCTCATAAAGTAAGCATATTACATTTATTCAAAAATAATAAGCAGTAACAATCTAAACAATATATTTTAGTTGTGAACTAAACTTTTAACTATTTTTGAAATTTTCAGATCATCAGTCATCAAAGATTGGTAAATACTGGTCACAAACACTGAGATTTACTTTAAATTTCACCAAGCTGATTACTCACTAAAAACTCCCACACATCATGTTTTCTTGCCATTGTAAGACTTATTTTCATGTACCAAAGTGGTTATATCTAAGTGTGTGAGCTGTTTACTTACTTTTTTTAAATTAGTCTTCCCATTAACGCCATTATGTTGTTCATTCAGACTGATTTGCGAATGCGCATGAACACAAGAGGCGGGATTTATCGCATGAACCAATCACAGCACACCATAACCAGTCATATCAAATCGCGATAGAAGCATTGCCTCCTCTCACATGATTTTCCCCCATTAATTCTAAATTACCCCCCACCAAAGTCACGGCACGCTTTAGCGGTCTGTTAAAACTCAAAGGGCTCAGAGGCGGCAAGAAAGACTCCCGCTGTAACTTTACCTCCTGGTGTCGCTGTTGGAAAATGTTTCTTTAGTAAAACAAATGTTTTATACACTTTTTAATGATATATTTTGTAATATTGGTGTATTATTTTTTTACTGCGATTTTTTTTTGCATCCAATATTTTGTGTGTGTGTGTGTGTGTGTGTGTGTGAGACCCTGGACCACACAATCAGTCATAAGGGTCAATTTTTTCAAATGGAGATTTATACATCTTCTGAAAGCTGAATAAATAAGCTTTCCATTGATGTATGGTTTGTTAGGATAGAACAATATTTGGCCGAGATACAACTATTTGAAAATCTGGAATCTGAGGGTGCAAAAAGATCAAAATATTGAGAAAATCGCCTTTAAAGTTGTCCAAATAAAGTTCTTAGCAATTCATATTGCTAATCAAAAATTAAGTTTTGATACATTTATGGAACATGATCTTTACTTAATATCCTAATGATTTTTGGCATAAAAGAAAAATCGATAATTTTGACCCAT
>NW_015552531.1:2502765-2508787 GCF_001515605.1 Sinocyclocheilus anshuiensis
TCACACACACACACACACTCATATATATGCATTATTTATATTAATAAGCTAATAATAAGCTATTATTAACTGAATTCATAATTAATATAAATAATACATCATATATAGATATTGGAAGGTTTTATTTTATACAGTCTTGATCATAGAAGTCCCAGTGTGCCTTCTGTTGTTTAACATCTATGTAGTCTTTCAAAATGAACCATCAAAGCAATGTTGTCCGTAAAACCTTCATAATGGCCTTTCTGTCCAGCACTGCCTTGTTCTCAATTAAACATCATATTCCAGCACAATTATTGAGCTTTAGAGGTTCTTTTTTTCATTAGAGGATTTTCTTGTCTCTGAAATTGACCATCCAAGCCACCCCTTATAAGCATGATGTTTTCATTATGCCTCCCAGCCAACCCATTTTGTGGCCTTATTATTTTAATTGTTTCACTTAGATGGTGTATAACATTAATAATTAAGTCTAAATGTAGAGTGATAAGAGTTGCATGATCCTTCAGGCCCACTGGCTCAGTTATTATATTGTGTAGCTCTCTTTTGAACTAATTAATGCAATGATTGAGGTTACACACAAACATACACACACACACACACACACACACACACACACACACACAAACTGATTGTTGATGTGGTGTTCGGCCTCTGACAGAGTGCTGCATTAGAGGGACTGACATGGTCTCTTTGGACTCCCAAGTGGAAGTATAAATTAAACATAATTATATAGTCCAATTACAAGTGGAGATGGATCTTAGTCTTTCACCTTCTGGGTTCATTGGGGCAAACATATCAAAATGTCTCTGTTTTTTGTTTATTAGAACAAAAGAAAAAAAACTTTATTAGAATTATGTTCCATATTTGAAGAAAGTGTTTGTCGTTATTTATTTATGTGTGAAATGCCAAATTTTGGTAGCTTTTCATGAGTTGTTTCACAGATCAGATTTTACATTACACTATTTATAAAGTTTGTTATGATCCTTGATTTTAATTGGTTGAGACCGGTTCTGTTCCTTAGTGATTTTTTATTTATTTTTTGCATTGATGAGCCAGTAAGTGACTGCACAGAATCACAAACTCAACAAATTTGTTCAAAAACACTGATTCTTTCAGGAACTAAACACTGGGTGTTGATCAGAGGCAACAGTTGATTCTGCTTTGGCTATGTTTGAAACTATTTGAACTGGTGGATCAAAATGGACAATGTAACTGGCAATGATGTGTATAAAATGTAAGTAACTCACTTTATTAACATTGTTTTTTCAATCTTTGGATAAAAGCAATATCAGGTGTAGTGGTTTGTCATAGTTTCAAAACTATGACTTTCTATTAGTTTTGTTCTTATAAGCATACAGAGTGTTTTTGATTGAGGATCTGGATGATCAACCATAATTATATTATTAAAATTAAGCAAAACGGCAGCAGCAGCTTCAGACTGTTGTTTCACATGTCTTGGCTGCCCTTATCACTTTCTTTATATCAGTTCACTGGCAAAATGTGTCAATAATCACAGCTGTCTGATAAACAAAATAAAACACCCAGCAGTGTAAAGACTGAAGAAATGCTGCTAAAGTGTGCTGGAGTTCATTTGGTGCACAAAATGTAGTTTTTCTGGACTGTTTTCTGACATCTGAGCTTCCCTCACCACATTTTATTGAAAATGAAGGGGGAAAAGGAAAGGAATACCCATCATTTTCTCTCATGTAACCACTTAACCACCTCTATTCAAGATGGGGTTGGGGCCCCAACATGCGTGTATTCGTTAATCCACGGTCACTTTCACTGAGATACAAACCCTTTTCATATAGATGAGAATGAATGCACCTCACTCTATTTAGTGTCACAATATCCCGTTTTCTTGTTTACACCTAAAACCTAAAATCTAAAGAATGTGCATTTGGCTAAATGAATCCCAACAAATTGCAACAATGTATATGTATATATATATATATATATATATATATATATATATATATCATGCTGTCTAATCAGCATCTTTATATGCCACACCTGTGAGGTGGATGGATTATCTCGGCAAAGGAGAAGTGCTCACTAACACAGATTTAGACAGATTTGTGAACAATATTTGAGAGAAATAGGCCTTTTGTGTACATAGAAAAAGTCTTAGATCTTTGAGTTCAGCTCATGAAAAATGGGGGCAAAAACAAAAGTGTTGCGTTTATAATTTTGTTCAGTGTATGATGCATTCCAGATAGCACATATAAATATTGTTTTGCATTGACTTTTAATATACTACGTAGAGTTTAAAGTTCCTGTCACTGCTTAAAAAAACATTACAACATATTTATATAATATGTTGTAATTACATAATTACATATACATAATACACTTGTGTGTGTGTGTGTGTGTGTGTGTGTGTATATATATATATATATATATACACACACACACACACACTTTGCACTTTCCTGAATTCCCAGCGGAGATTTCATCCGCTGTTGTGATGAGTTGAGGTGTTTTTAAAAATATGCTAGTTTTCAGACCAAAAGGTGCCAAGGTTTGTTTCTTTGCCCATTTGAAATGGAAAGTAGTGGGAGGAGGGAGAGAAGCAGAAAAGGGGAAGGAAAGCGTGTTTGATGAAAGGCGAAAATGAAAGCAGTGTGTTGGTGGGACACCATTATAGCCTCAGGCGGGCTGATGAAGTGCTTGGCTTATTAACAGATCCATTTTTTTTTTAAAGTGTGGTCTAGCACACACAATCTGCTGAGAGACAGCAGTGCCATGGCCAAGCTGTGACCAGACCTTTACAACGCAGGCTTGCTGGCCCTTAATGAGCTTGGCCTTGACACACACAGATACATGCACACACACACATATACATGTAAACTGGCCTTCATCTCTCTCTAGCTTCATTATAAAGCATTACAATATGGCTAAAGTCCTAGAGCATTTGGTACAGGTGTGAGAAATTCACAAATTATATTTTATATATACATATTTAGCAGATGCTTTTATCCAAAGTGACATGTATTGCATTCAAGGTATACATTTTATTCTCTGTGAAAGAGCCCATGACCTTCACATCACAAGCGCTGCACACTATTATTTGAGTTACAGGAACTCAAAACATAATGAAAAAAAGAAATTACATAAATATTAAGTTGGTAATATGTCAGGGTGACTTGAGATCAAACCATTTATCCATACATGTATGCATATCTTTATTCTGTAAAACTCCAAAGAATATATTTTGAAAAATATAAACAATTCCTTTGTCCATGCAGTGAAAGTTAATACATAAGGGTAAATTCATTTTTGGGTGAACTGCCCCTTTTAGTCACTAAAATTTATATGTATAGAAAGAGACAATTACCGATATAGCTGGTCCAAAAGGTGTATATATTCTGTATGCAGTATATTCTCCTAAACTCTGTTATGTAGACTTGATTCTAAATGCTTCCTGAAATCAAGGGCGCTCTTCTGATATTAATTATGTGGAAGAACCTATCTGCTTTTTTTTTTTTTTAAGTTAGATTAATTATATGTAATATATAAGATTTCCTAATACATTTATAGAATTAAAGCAAGACACCACAGGTGAATAAGCTAAAAAAAAAAAAAAAAACTAATACTTTGCCAACTGATAACTCACATTAACAATTGTGAAATTGTTTTGTATTACATGTAATCTTAAATGTTATGTTTAAATATGTAAATGATCCATTATCTACTGAAATATGCACTAATTTGCATGCATTTACGGAACAGAAATCTGAACATTGGATAAAGCCAAATAGAAAATTCTTGTTTCAGTTTGTTGACATAAATAGGTAAATTAAATAGAGGTAAATTTTGTATATTTTTTTATTATCATTCCATAAATCTATGAAAATCTTGTACAGTTGGCAAAATAATACATATGAATATTTGTAATACTGTATTTTGAAATATTACATGAATGATGCACTCCAGACAATACATAATACATTTATTTTTACAAGTATTTATCTCTTTTTATTATTCCAGAAATCAGAAAATATTGTCAACAGTCAGAGAAAAAAAATCACCATGTTTTTAGGAATAATAAAATGTTATACAAATCAAGAAAAAATATATTAACAAACCCATCTGTTAAACCTTCAGATCACACACACACATATATATATATATGTATATGTATATATATATATATATATATACATTACATATACATATATATATATATATATATATATGTGTGTGTGTGTGTAGATTATTGTACAGCCATTGCTGTGGCAGACAAAAGCACTTCAGCTGCTCAGTTCTGTCCATTCACTGTGTTCATTCTGCTCTAGACCAACAGCTTCTCGTACTCGGGTTTATAGGTCTACCTGGCACCGGAAGTAAGTGCTTTTGCCTGACAGTAAAATCAATGTTCTCCTCCATGCTACAGTAGGGGCTCAACAACAGGCTCTGAGTGAACTGATATAAACAGCAGGGCTCTCCTTATGGGCTGACACAGCTTATAGGTTCTTCCCTATGTAGCTGTCAGGGATAGTCCAGCCTCGTCAGGCCCAATCACCTCACACACCCGCTCACAATCACCGGAGTACTGATCAGCCGCACCTGTCACCACCTCATCAACACTAGCTCAAATACACAGTCACTGCAGTTGCACTTTGTCTGGTCTTGAGTTCACTACGCTACTCCTTACCTGACTCACGAACCCGGACTCCAACCTGGTACCCACCTGTCTCTTCGAAGTCATCTTCAGTCCGATCCTGGAAAGAACCCGTCACCACGTGAGCTAGATCCCTGCAGTTACTAAGACTGTTGCCTTAACCCATTTGCTCTCCATCTCTTCCCTCAGCACCCCTGTTCAATAAAGAACTCTGTTAACCTTATCTCTCCGTCCTGGGTCTCCTTCTGTACTGTGACAGTAGCACTGCTAACTTAGCACCCTATCTGTAGTCACCAGCTCTTTGTGTATATGCTCTTGTGCAGTCTCACCTCATTTTAAAGATATGCGAGGGGTCAGTGCTGATACAGTGGATAAGTCTTTAGGTAAGGCAGTATGCACAGTCCAATCAAATGTGCAAGACCACTGTGAAATGAGCTGAGGGTGCTGGTAATGATGAACTGCGTTCGGCTGATATTCGCCGTAATGACTGCTTTTCTTTCCAATTGTGTTTCTATTAAAGCCCTACAGAAATTCAGGAATTCATTAGTGCAGTTCCAGTTTCGAGATCCTGTCATGTTTTTTTAAGAAAAAAATGTAAACAATGTTTTTCATATGGTCTAGAGTGGAACATTAAGTGGGAGTTCTTAGAAAAACAATATCTATTAACATCTAGATGAAAAAGTAATGAGATATTTTTCTGACACCTACATGTAAGTGTACACACCTTAATCATTGATTTAAAAAAAGTATTAATCAATAAATAAATGTTTTTTATTTTTATAGTACAGTGCCCTCCACTAATATTGGCGCCCGTTGGTAATTATGAGCAAAGGTGGCTGTGAAAATAAATCTGCATCTTTTGATCTTTCATTTAAAAAATTCACTAAATTCTAACCTATCATTGAAGTAAAACAACGGAAATTGAGGGGAAAATCTCATTATGAAATAAATGTTTTTCTCTAGTTCGCGTTGGCCACAGTTACTGGCATCCAATTGTTGCAACCTCCTTTTCCCAAGAAGAGTTTTCAGATTTACTTTGCTCATATTTACCAAGGGTGCCAATATTAGTGGAGGGCACTCCACTATATATATATTATCTATACACAATATATAAGTGTGTATATATATATATATATATATATATATATACACACTTATATATTGTGTATAGATAATATATATATAGTGGAGTGCCCTCCACTAATATTGGCACCCTTGGTAAATATGAGCAAAGTAAATCTGAAAACTCTTCTTGGGAAAAGGAGGTTGCAACAATTGGATGCCAGTAACTGTGGCCAACGCGAACTAGAGAAAAACATTTATTTCATAATGAGATTTTCCCCTCAATTTCCGTTGTTTTACTTCAATGATAGGTTAGAATTTAGTGAATTTTTAAAATGA
>NW_015552531.1:2511053-2516405 GCF_001515605.1 Sinocyclocheilus anshuiensis
TATATATATATATATATATATACACTTACCTACATGTAAGTGTTCACATTTTAATCATTGATTAAAAAAAGTTTTTAAATAATTTTCAAAGAAAAGTAATGACGCATTTTTGCTTAAAAATATAGTTTAATGTTGTATGTTTGAAATTTAATTCTTTTAAATGCTTTATTATGATGTCAGTACAGTTATATCACCCTATTTGACATTACCCCCACCCCCTCAAAATTATTCAAATTAATTTTAATTTGGAAATTAAAGATGTCCTCTCCATTTTTCCTCCCCCATCCTCTTCATCCCATCCTTCAATGCTTTTACTTACAATGTCTGAACAGATGGATCGTGAGATCCACAGTGCCACAGAGAACAAGAGGGTCACTCTGTCCTATCACTTCTGTTTGAAGAAGAAGAAGAAAACATAAAAAGCAGGAGTCCAGAGTGTACTTGAGTGTAAAATCACATTCTGATGTGCTCGGGCAGCTTCCTCCTCTCATGTACCGGAGTAAATTAAAACCTCCCTCACTCTTCCCTTCAGTCAGATACAGATTACGGTCCTGTTTGAAAGCCCTGCTTTTTTTTCACCAAAGTGCTTCTATCTGATCGCTTGCTTTGTTTGTGGGTCAACACATTGTCTTGCCCACAGAGCACAAATGTCTTCTGCTCCATCTTCAGACTGAGAGTGTCTTCCATAGATTGACGCACTTGATACGCATAATAATCCGATCGCCTGGTTTCTTTGAATCGTACCTCAACTGAGGCTTTCTCTGCTCTTAGGCCCTTCAGAGAATCAAATAATTTATGAGGATCTAAGTATGTTTTCTGATGCTGGACTCATTGAGAGGATCAAATGATCTTTGCTAGTAGGGCTGAATAAAAGATCTGCACTCAGTGGAGAGGCACAAAGTGATTTCAATATATACAAGATGTTTTCAGATAGATTCAGGCTTGGTATTTAGCTTGAGAGCATTTTTCTTCCATTAGTTGGTTCTATTAAGCGCAGGGGAAGAAACTTGTGATCTTGTATAAGCTTTTAAAGAGAAATTAAATTCTGCCATTATTTACTCTTCTGTATGATGAGTAAATAATTTTTATTACTTGGAACAGAGAAGGAGAAGGTTTGAAGGATGTTCATATTGATATTCTCAATACAATGAAATGTATGTATGGAAAAAATTTAAATACAATGTATGGAAAAAATTATGAAAACCTTACAAAAATATTTAAGTAAAAATGTGCAACAATAATCTGGTTGTAAAGCTTGTGTCCAGATGCAGTTTGTTAGATGGTTCGTTGTATCATGCGTACAAGTTTTCAGGAATAGTTCACCCAAAAATAAAAATTTGCTGAAAATGTACTCACCCTCAGGCCATCCAAGATGAGTTTGTTTCTTCATTGTAACAAATTTGGAGAAATTTAGCATTACATAACTTGCTCACTAATGGATCCTCTGCAGTGAATGGGTGCTGTCAGAATGAGAGTCCAAACAGCTGATAAAAACATCACAATAATCCACAACATTAATTGATGAATTTTAGTCCATCAATTAATGTCTTGTGAAGTGAAAAGCTGTGTGCTTGCAATAACACTTGTCTATTACTTGTGGATTATTGTGATGTTTTTATCAGCTGTTTAGACTCTGTTTGGACGGCACCCATTCACTGCAGAGGACCCGTTGGTGAGCAAGTGATGTAATGCTAAATTTCTCCAAATCTATTCCAATTTCATCTACATCTTAAATGGTCTGAGGGTGAGTACATTTTCAGCAAATTTACATTTTTCAGTGAAATATTCCTTTAATGCACACAATGAACATAGCGTGAAGAGCGAAGTCTGAGTCACAGAAAAATTACTCTTTTGAACTGGCTCATTTAATGCATTAGTCAAACTGATTCACTTGTGAGTCATTTGAATCACTCTCAGTCAGTAAATCGTTCAGAGCTGTTACTGTTACTGAGTTCACAACTGAAACACTCACTGAACCACTAGTAATTTTTCAGTTATGTCTGATTTAAAATTAACCATCGCTATAATGTATAGGTTCATGAGACTTACATACAAGTGTTACTGTTACAAATGAGGCTCCCGCACTACGTCTCTCGCACCACCAGAGGGAGCCTTCACCCGAGTATTAACCACCTCATTTGGACTCAATTTCCCATCAGCCTTCATACCTGGAACTGATCACCCTGCACCTGTCTTCAATTATCTCACACACTCACACACCTATTTAAGGCACTCTTATCTGCTCTTCAGTGCGAAGTCTTGATTTGCCCCGGTGATCATTTCTGAGCGTTTTCTGTTATTTTACCTGCCTGTGTATTGACCTGGACTGTTTATCTAATTTTCTGATTCTTGCTGCCAGCCCCGACCCCTTTAGCCTGTTTATCTACTGTGTTTGCTCGCCGCCGGCCCCGATTCTCTGCCCGTTCTCTGGATTACGTCTACTGTTGGTTATCCTATACTACTACTGTTTACTGCCCTGCCTTGTACTGCTTTTGTCTAATAAACTGCAGATGGATCCTCGGTCTACCCTGGCTATGTAGACACAATCCATATATCTCTTGGAGGGAAGGTGAAATCACACAGTGGAGCCCTGCCTGTCACAATCACTGTCTCACTCACGACTCACCAATACCAGTCAGCACCATCACCCTCACCAAGGAGAACCCAGAAATTCCCGGACTTCACCTTGAGTATGCTGATCTTTCTGAGGCATTCAGCAAAGTAAAGGCCTCCCGACTTCCTCCTCACCGCTCCTGTGACTGCTCTATCGAGCTAATACCTGGCAGCATACCTCCCAAAGGTAGAATATTCCCTTTGTCTCAACCCGAGTCAGAAGCCATGAAGAAATATATTGAAGAGGAACTAACAAAAGGCTTTATCAGACACTCTACCTCACCTGCTTCAGCCGGCTTCTTCTTTTTTTCTGATTCTTGCTGCCAGCCCCGACCCCTTCAGCCTGTTTATCTACTGTGTTTGCTCGCCGCCAGCCCCGATTCTCTGCCCGTTCTCTGGATTACGTCTACTGTTGGTTATCCTATACTACTACTGTTTACTGCCCTGCCTTGTACTGCTTTTGTCTAATAAACTGCAGATGGATCCTCAAGCTACTGACTCGTCACAGTTACTGACTAGTTTTACATAAAAATGCATATTCATAACAGAGTTTGGTATAAATTATTCATAGCATTCTATGAAAAGGAAAAATATTTTACAGATGTGAATATTCTATCAAGTGTAAGTTTCTTGTTTTTCTCCTTTACTTTTGTTTGAATATTTTTAACTATTTTATAATTAGTTTACTATATTTTATGATTAGTTTACAATGTCATTATTGTTTTGCCACCTTTATTGATACATTCATACCAAACTATAGGAAGAAGTGGGGAGCAGTGTGATGAGGAAGCGACCCTAGTGTACTATTTCAGAACATTTGCTCTATCTGCCAGGCCATGTCTTTCACCACTTCATAATTTTAGTGGAATATTTTCTAATTTGCTGAGAACAGGGCAGCCTTCTCTAAAAACCCTTTGTCAAATTTCAGAACAGTAACTGATGTGAATGCCTCTCTAACTAAAGTTTCAGGATGTTTATTAAGACCACACATGCTAATTAATGTTTATTTTAATTGCAATGCATTTACATTTCTTCTGGAAA
Source organism: Sinocyclocheilus anshuiensis (assembly GCF_001515605.1). Lineage (NCBI taxonomy): Eukaryota > Metazoa > Chordata > Actinopteri > Cypriniformes > Cyprinidae > Sinocyclocheilus > Sinocyclocheilus anshuiensis. The sequence continues at coordinate 2,514,708 of NW_015552531.1, forward strand.
ATAAATAGAAGTGATGCTATTTAAAAACATTTCAAGAGAATTTCTTTGAGCTGACAGGAAAACGAATATTTATAGACATTTTTAGGGCGCATTTGCTGCCTGGGACTCTCAATGCAAGGGAAATGCTCATTACCATATATTATGATTTAGAAAGATATGCAAACGAGCTGCCATAATTAAAAGCAATGTGTAATCTTCAACACATTCCTATAAGCACAAGTGCCACAGCACTGTCAAGAGGGAATTAGCAAAACACGAGCACCCAAAACGGAACTTTTCTGTTCTGGAATGCAGTGTGCTAATGATCTTTGCACTGAGCATTAATTAGGTTTTATGCTTGTGCCTGAGTTTAGCTTTTTAACCCAAATAAAAAAATATGAGACATTTGTGAGGTGAGACATGGACCCTCTCAGACTCATGGAGCTCCTGGTGTGTTTTGGTGAAAGTGTGACTCCTAAACACACGTGAGCATCAGATGCTGATGTGTGTCATTAGGATTGATGATCAGGGCGAGTGAAGATGTACGTCAGTCCTCGTGCCTGTGAGCCCAAACAGTCTCTGCAAGCCATTCAAAAGCTGTCAAACCCACTTCAATTCTGTATTATCTTCAATTTACTGTCATCTGAACAGAGCCTGCTCACAGCTGATCCCTTTCACATTTCTTTCTTTCTTTCTTTCTTTCTTTCTTTTCTTTCCATCATCCATCAGTCTATCGTTCTGTCTGTCTATCTGTCATTGCATTTTTCTGTCTTTCTATCTATCTGTCTGTCGTTCTGTCTATTTATTAGTCTATCTATCTATCTATCTATCTATCTGTCTGTCTGTCTGTCTGTCTGTCTGAGCTGCATAATGAGCCTTTCAGTCAGGTGTGTGACTGAGAGGGAATTGCTACAAGAAAGAATATGAGGAAAAAGAAATGTATCTATTTTTTGTTTGTAGTTCATTTAGAATACATATAACTATCACATAAAATAACTCATGGGAGTGTGTGCTTCACATGGTCTTAGCTGTGGTCCAGGTTCCTTTAAACATGTGGAGGAAGCCTTGTTTCTTGTCTCAGGGCCCGGTGCTGGGCGCTCCTTGTCGCCGCGTAACGCTAGCGATGGAAGCGTCCCTCACTGGTTGGGGAGGGGTCATGAGTGGCCGCTCGGCCTGCGGCAGGGGCGGATTGGCCATCTGGCAATTCTGACAAATGCCAGAGGGGCCGGACCATTTTGTTTAATGTCGGCCGGTCAGATTTTTTCTAAATATATATAAATGAAATCGTTTTTACGGGCCAACAGCGCATAGGACGGGTTTTTATCGCTTGCACGATTTCTCTATGGTTATAATAATAATAATGTTAATAATAAATAAATGTTAAGCATTTTGCCCAGTCAGCCACGACCGGCTGCCTGGTCCCGAGATGGGCCGACCGAACCGTTCAGTCAAAATCAAGCACGTCATCAGAGAGATTGCAACACGAGCTAATTTTCAGTAAAAGCTAGATAATGGACCGTAAAAAAGGAAAGGTGGTGCAGAAAAAATTAGAGAAAGGAAAAAAAAGGGCTTAAATCCGACGCTGCTAAATGAGTAAAATTAACCGAACTCTTTTCAAAAGGTTTAAATCCGGCTGCTGCAGCGGAGGACAGTTAGTGCTGCAGAGGTAAGAAGAAAACAGAAAATACAGCTAGCACAAGTCATTTTCACACTACTTCT
>NW_015552531.1:2516983-2526737 GCF_001515605.1 Sinocyclocheilus anshuiensis
TAGTCTATCTATCTATCTATCTATCTATCTGTCTGTCTGTCTGTCTGTCTGTCTGTCTGTCATTGCATTTGTCTCTCTTTATATCTATCTGTCTGTCTGTCTTTCTATCTGTTTGTCTGTCTGTCTATCTATCTATCTATCTATCTATCCAGGGGCGGATTGGCCATCTGGCAATTCTGACAAATGCCAGAGGGGCCGGACCATTTTGTTTAATGTGGGCCGGTCAGATTTTTTCTAAATATATATAAATAAAATTGTTTTTACGGGCCAACAGCGCATAGGACAGGTTTTTATCGCTTGCACAATTTCTCTATGGTTATAGTAATAATAATGTTAATAATAAATAAATGTTAAGCATTTGGCCCAGTCGGCAACGGCCGGCTGCCTGGTCCCGAGATGGGGCGACCGAACCAAGAAAAATCTATCAAAATTTCCAAAAAATCAAGCACATCATCAGAGAGATTGCAACACAAGCTAATTTTCAGTAAAAGCTAGATAATGGACCGTAAAAAAGTAAAGGCGGTGCAGAAAAACTTTGAGAAAGGAAAAAAAAAAAGGGCTCAAGTCCGACGCTGCTAAATGCGTAAAATTAACCAAACTCTTTTCAAAAGGTTTAAATTCGGCTGCTGCAGCGGATGACAGTTAGTGCCGCAGAGGTAAGAAGAAAACAGAAAATACAGCTAGCATTAAGTAATTTTCACACTACTTCTGCCAGTTAGCTCCTGTGTTTTTTGGGGGTTTTTTTGACAGTAGCCTACATTGTATTAAACAGTTGTAAGCTTAGCGCAGAACCCCAGTATATTTTAAAATGTCATTGCTTCGTGATAATTGGTTAACTTAAGTGTTAACGAGCCTGTTACTGAATTGCATCTGCAGATAAAGTGGGATTTAGGGTAAACACTGATGTAGGCTACTTGCAATATACACATCAAAAACCTATAGCAATAGCCATAGTACTGTAGACATTTGTAGTGAACTTTACTTTGAATATGTAGATAGTCATACATTAAAATAAAACATTGAGCATGCATACAGTACATACGTTTACAGTATGCAATTAATCCTTAGGTAGGGTGGACTGCAGAGTCAAGTGTCATGGAGGTTCCAATACCAGTGCTGTGAGGAAGGATGCTACGGTAGGCCTAGTGGAGACTGGGAGGATTAGGTAGGAAAAACCCAACAAGACTGACAGTGACAACAAAGAACAACATACTGTAGAGAATGACAGCAGACAAATGGCATAAACAGACAGCACACAGACTCTACAACATCCTCAGATTATTTTTCTTTTGTTTTAACTGTATGTGTAAATTTGTTATAAACGTGTGCTCTTTAAAAAGTAGTAAGCATTGTTTGCCAGACACATACATTAAATGTTTAAATAAGTCTGTCTATCTGTCCGTCTGTCCATCCATCTATCGTTCTGTCTGTCCATCTCTCTATCTGTCTGTTTGCTAGTCTTTCTGTCACTTTTTCTTGTTTTTACTCAATTTTAACTCAATTTTATGATCAAGTCTCTGTGAAAAAATACATTTTATGATCACGTCTCTGTGAAACAGAGCAAAAAAGAGAGTTGACGGCAGCACATGACAGCCTCTTCCTCTCCTGACCTTTCGGAGACCTCCCATCATGTTCAAACTCCCCACAGTCACCCGCTGCAGCCGATCCCTGAGATACACACCAGCCCCATGCATTGGGCCAGCTGTGTTCCGCGCTCCACCTAAATATACAGAGTCAGCAGCCGCATTCATGGCTCAGTATAGGCTAGTGGGCTGAGGCATTTGTGTGCTTTTGCTGGCTCAGCCATAACATGTGGAACAATTAACAAACTGTGATGAGAGATGTGCGTTCAAAAGTTGACAAATGGAGGAAAAACGAAAAAGACAGCATTGCCTTTTCTACAAATGGAAAACAACTGGCTGTGTGAGCCAGCCAGCGGAGAGAAAAATTCTCTCTCCATATTAGTTACAGACAAATACCACTGGCACAGGAAAAATATCATAGCCTGCACATGTTCAGACAACAGTGAAGTCTGTGTAAAGTGGTGTGAATTGCTGTTTGTTTATGTGTGGATATGTTGTGAATAAAAAGCTTGGCGTGGATGCAGTCTCTACATGCGGTCGGTTATGTACTGTATATGTACGCTGTATGTTTGTGTGAGAGTTTTGGTATGTTAACTGAGTTTGTAGGCAGCTCTATGGATAGATAGCTTACAAATATGGCCTTGGACTTAGAACAGTGTTGTAAATTTAGATATGTAATAGTTCCAGCATGCTCCATGTGGTTCGGAGTGACTCCAGACAGAATAGATAAATGCACTGTAATACTGTGTCTCAATAAAGACATTTAAAGTATCTGGAAGGCTCATTGTGCTTATCAGATTTTCCAGCCTCTGGGCTTCTATCTTTCTTTTTTGCCCTTAAGAGTTTGAGGAGAATTGAAAGGGATAGTTCATGCAAAATGTAAATTATCATAAATTAGTCCAAACAATTTGTACATTATATTCCAATACTTATTAATTATTTGTGTTATTTCAGTCATGATAAATCTTCCTCTCCACCAAAGTTCATGTCTAGCGTCCATAATTCTGAAAGAATTTATGAAAGGTTACTGAATGCTGTAAAAAAAAAATGCTTTTTCAAAATTGTAAATTTAACATTTGTTATTGTACATAAAACGATTATTGGAGTGTGTTTTACAAGAAAATACTATCTCAGTCAAAATTTCATGTTTAATTCAATGTGTTACTTTACTGTTTCTTTGTTGTTATTTTATAATTTACAAGCAATTTCTGTGTGAAAATTGTTTCAGTGAATCCTACACCTTTTTTTTTTCATTGTACATTTGAGAATCAATCCAAGTTTAGTATCAAAGAGGCTGTCGCTATTATTTTTACTCAAACTGAAATTCAATTTTCAGTGAATAAGACGTGCATGAGTCGTAAAGACTAATTAATGGTGCTTTTTATCCTTTTTGGAGCTTGTCAGTTCATTTTATGCTGAACTGTCCCTTTAAGCTTAGTCTGTTTTTTACATTAATAGTTTTTTCAAACTTTATAAGATTTGAAAGATCTAACTGTCATGGTATGCTCACAGATGATTACCGCATATGGTCTTAGCGCCAATGGCTGTAAATTGGTCTACACATGGCTAAGTAGGTTTATTTCATAATTCTCATAAAGCAATTTAATCTTACCTTACACTTCATCAAGAAACATAGAAAGAGTGATTAATGAGAGGGATATTTCATCATTTCTCATTTACCCTGCATGACGGTACAAAAAAGGGGATGAGACATAGAAAGAGTGTTTAATGAGAGGGATATTTCATCATTTCTCATTTACCCTGCATGACGGTACAAAAAAGGGGATGAGAAATTAAATGAAAAGGAGCATTTTTAATTATGATCATTTTGATCTCAGCAAACATGTTCCTCGTGGAATTAGTTGGAGCAATTAAAATGTAATTTATGTTCCTTTCAGCATACAGCGAGTGTTGATTTAAAGCTCAGCTAGCATGCACTGTTTATTCCAGTACAGCTTTATGGGGCCTAATTAGCAGTGGTTAGCCAGGACTGCTAGCTGTCCAAACAAACTAAATACTGTTGGCCAATAAGACATACTGAGATGTGTGGAGGCTGGTCTCTAAACGTGTGTCTGTAAACCAATCAGCCTCACTGTGGTTACATTGATTAGTGTCTGGCTGAGTGCGTGTGAGTTTGTATGTTTATGTGGGTGTGCCGCTCCACATTTAAAAGGAGCTGAGTTTGTGACTAAGTACATGAGAAGAGAAGAGGGGGAAGAAAATTCTTCTAGAGAGAAACCAAAAGCTGTATAATTATCCACACACACACTGGATCAAGTTTCTCTTTAAAAAGCAACCAATTATTGTAATGTGTGTGGTTGAAAACAAATTCCTGAAAAGAGATGGATTTTCCTTATAAACACGAATACTTTTCCAGCAGCAATCAGGAGCGGTGTATTATTGGAAATCTTTGTCTGGTCGGGGTTGGCAATGTAAAATATCAGAATTATAGACGTGTCACAGGTTTAACAGACAAATATAAAATATGTATCTTTAAATAGTCCAAAATTAGACTATCAAAGTTGTATTAGTGCTCTTACTAAATGCATTGAAGACTTGTAAACCTGACCAAAACTAACCGCATATTATTTTGCTATTCATTCGTTTAATTTACGGATGCCGTATCCCTTTGACCCTGATATTAATTAAACCTTTAATGCCGAAAAATAACCACAATCGTCACAAATATGCACTTAAGGGTACAAGAGCAAGAAAAGGCAAGTGAGGGCAGGGGAAAGTGAAATAGAAGAAGAGAGAGATGTAATATTATATAAAGTGACGTGACATGTGGCCAAGTATGGTGACCCATACTCGGAATTAGTGCTCTGCATTTACCCATCCAAAGTGCACACACACAGCAGTGAACACACACAAACTGTGAACACACACCCAGAGCAGTGGGCAGCCATTTTTGCTGCGGCACCCGGGGAGCAGTTGGGGGTATATATATATTAGCAACAAAATATTCAGGCTAAACAAGGCAAAAATATGCTGAAACATTTTGTCATCAACAAGATGCAGCATATGTTGATCAAGGGACATTATGAGCATTTGTGTCAGTTTAGTTATGCAACATCGCACCCTACTGTTGTTATGTGATATTGCATCTTAATTAATGTGAATCAGATTTGCCTATGTACAGTATTTAAAAGACTAAAGATTAAATTTCACAGTTCGAACGCAGCCATTTTAACAGCAAACACTTGAAGTATTTAATAGAAATGTGTTTATACTTAATGTTTTCAAAATGGTTTAAGTGGCAAAATTTGAACCTTAAATATAGCCATCTTCCCATGGACTGAAACGACACATAGAAACCCAAAGGGAGCGACTACACTGAGAAGCAGCTAACCTCCAAATAATGACTATTTTTCATTTAAAACTCATCTTGCTGAAAATCTGAGCTTAACCTTTAAAAATATAGCCATGCGCTTTTAATAGATTCTCTGAGAGCCCCGTGATGAAGAGAATTACAGAAATGAACAAGGCAAACAATCAGGGACCTCGCTACGAGGCCCTTGCCATGAGAAGCATTTCAATCACGCACCCAGCTGAATTTTCTCCCAGACCGGAGGTTAATAGCATGAAATGCCCTTCAGTCTCCTGAAAGCGAAAACTGGAGCTACAGCAATATATCTGTTTCATGAGTCACCAGCTACCTCATATTACACCACAGAGTTGCTCATAATTCAACATGGGAACATATTCTTCTGAGTTCCACAGGAGGACCCCTGATATAATTGTTTATTTGTATGTTTTAAAAGAGGCCAAAGGCAACTGCATTGTGTTATCTCTGTCAATAGAACCGCATTTATTAGTGGATATGTTATTGGCTGCAGTGAATAGAGAGTTAGAGACGAGGCATAACATGTTTGTACATACATACAAGATCAGAAAGTCCCTTGGGGGATTTTTATTTTCTCACAAAGTAAAAACTATGAGATCGAATGGTGCTTGGTGAATAAACTAGACACTAAAATAAAGCTGGAGAAGCTGAGGATTGAACTAGTTCAGCCTTGTCTGTTATTATTTAGTGGGTGACTGAAACATTGCCCAATACATTTTTAATTTGTGTTTTTTGTGTAAATGTATGACTGAAACATTGGCCAATATTCATTCATTCATTCATTCATTTGATTATTGCTTTTGTCTTGCGCACATATCTATTTAATTTTTCAGGTTCATTGATTTATTGTTAATATTGAATATTATAAAAATTTATCATAATTTACTGACCTTCGTGTTATTCCAAACCTGAAAGGAGCAGTAAAGTTGAATTTTTATAGAATATTGTGGGCACTCTTTTCTATATAATGGAAATGAATGGGGACTCAGTGGAGACAAGTGCCAAAATGATTAAAAAAATAATAATAATAATAAAAATCTGCATAAAAATGGCCGATACACCTATATTCCAAGTTTTTCAAGCCATACAATAGCTTTATGTGCATTTTGATGCATTTACATTTACATTTACATTTAGTCATTTAGCAAACACTTTTATCCAAAGCGACTTACAAATGAGAACAATGGAAGCAATCAAAATCAACAAAAGAGCAATGATATGAAAGTGCTATAACAAGTCTCAGCTTAACACAGTACACGTAGCAAGGTTTTTTTTTAATTATATTATTTATTTAGCAGACGCTTTTATCCAAAGCGACTTACAAATGAGGACAATACAATGAAGCCAGATTGGTTGCTGTCCAGGAGGTTGTTCTGTGTGAGAAAGGCTGAGACTTGGTTGAACACAACTCGTTCAAGTGTTTTTGCAGATGCCAGTGATGCCAAACATTATTGGCTCTTGTGAGTCATTTGACCAGAACTCATTGATGTCAATGGTATCATATTTGATTTAAAAGCTACAGCTGAGATTTTTAGCAAATAATGTTTTAAATCTCAGTCTGTTCCTCGGACAGTGTGTTTGTATGGCTTGAGAAGACTTGAACAACTTTTTTTTGGTCATTTTGGTGCTTGCCAGCTCTAGTCCCCCATTCACTTTCATTATATGGAAAAGAGCAGCAAGGTATTCTTTTAAAATTCTCCTTTTATATTCCACAGAAAATCATATTAATTCAGTATGACATGAGGGTGATTAAGGGTAAGAATTTTATTTTGGGGGGTATTTTCTCACAGAGGAAATGGTGATGATAAATAAATAAATCATTAGTATAACGGTAGTGAAGCTGAGAATTAGTGTGAAATGCAAACTAGTGAGGAAAAATAGACTAAAAATTATTTTTCTGCCTCTAAATTGATTCAGTCTTGTCTTATTATTTAGTTGGTTTTGCTTGAGTTTGAATGCTTCTTGTTGTCCCCAGGTGCAAATTACACTTATAATTCATGCAAGTCACATTTAAATTCTTAATGATTCAAAGCATTGTTAGTTTGAATCCACCGAATGCTGCGTTACGTTGGCTCTGGATTCTGTTAGGAAAGCGTACGACAACAGCCGATGCATTGGTCACTTGGAGACAATGCCACACATAAACACATGGAGACTGTGTGAGAATCATAAAAGTCTGCCGCCCTGTAAAATCTGACCCAATATGAGCAATATAATTGTGTTTATTGGGAGAGGGCCCAGACACTGTGGTAATTACATATTGTTACAGTCTGCATCCCTATATATTTGATTTATGTATTTTGGCTCCAGCTGACAGATAAATAAGAAAAATTGTTATATTAAGCTGTAATAAATATGAATCATTTTGCAATCTGCCAGGAAATAATATTGTAATCTGTGAGGTGGAAGGCTTATACAATGTATGTATTCGTGTGAGTGTACAGCATGGTCTGTACTTTGAAGAGACTGATATATCACAGCCAGCTGAGACACACATTATGTCCTGTACTGTGTCTGCTCCTTAATACTGGGTGTTGTGTGAGCTGACGGGTCACTACATCGGTTTCAGTCAGGAAATATGTGAAAAACATAAATAAACAATGGAAGTAAATTATTAGGATAATTATAGACACCGTTTTTATTGTTTATGGCTGATATATAGGAAATAGTGGGGTATGATGTGCTACTTTTAACTAAAAGGGATAGATCGCACAAAAACGAAAATAAGATATTTTGTCTATGCAATGAAAGTCAGTGGGGTCCAATGTTGTTTTCTATTATAGTGAAAAAAAAAATAATGAAAAACATTGTGCAAAATGGCTTCTTTTGTATTAGGTAGAAGAAAGAAAGTCATAGCGTTAGTTATCAAGCGTAGCGTTAGTTCTGGCAGGTCACATTAGTCAAGCTCGCATCAGCTGATCCCCATCTACCTATTGGAATATGACACCTCTCTAAGCATTCATATATAAGGTCCCTCAGTATTATCAGCAGTTTTCACATTGCTCAATAGCTAATTACCCTCCTCCATCCCCAACTCTTCCTTTGTCAGTCAGGATTCAGCCTTCTGATTCTCCATTGAATCAGACTAATTCTAACATGTGTACATAAAATTATTGAGCTTTAACGATATCTGCAATACTTTTATGTTGGTTCTGTTCTGTTTATCCTGGGGGGTTATTGCTGCTCTCCCTGCTCTCATCCATTCTAGGCTGCATGTATGCGCAGGGAGTTCTTGCCCAGAACAGAACCATACCACCAATCCAAACTGTATGCTAATTGCCAATCATCTTTGACGATAGTGGTCCTGACAGAAATAAAGGTTTAGAACAATATTAGGAAGAGTAAACTAAATTTTCATATTTGGGTGAACTGTCCCTTTAAGTTGTTCTCCTATCCTTCCATGTCTTCTATCCACAGAAATGAGAGAGCTGTAGCATTAGTTTGCTATAACATGAAAACTTAAAATATAACTCAAACATGACTCACACAATCCCATTTTAAAATCTTATTTCCCTGCACATTATTACCATTTGCATAAATCAGTCTTAATGTTTAATATTCATATACATTTACATTTTTTCATTTAGCAGGCGCTTTTATCCAAAGCAACTTATGAATACAAGCAATTCATCATAAAGAGGCAATAAACATGAGAAGTGCTAGTAATACAAAGTTTTAGACATCGTTTAGAAGTAAGCTAGGGAGTCAGGGAGGCATTAAGAATTTTCCTCTCTGAAAGCAGAGAGGAAGATTTATTTATTCATTTATTTATTTATTTCAAGAGATCAGAGACAATTCCTTCATCCAGAATTTCTCCAGAGCCTTCAGATTCCCAGCTCAATGATGGTGCTTACCCTCTTCAGTTCACCACACTCATTTTCTATAGGGTTCAGGTCAGAGAACTAGAATGGCCATAGCAGAAGCTTGGTTTTGTGCCCAGTGATCCATTTTTGTGTTGTTTTTAAGGTTTGTTTTTAGATTATTGTCCAGTTGGAAGACCCAAACATGGCCCATTATAAGATTTCTAACAGAGTCTATATATAGTAGGGGTGTAACGGTACACGTATTCGTACCGAACCGTTTCGGTACGTGTCTTTCGGTTGGGTACGCATGTGTACCGCACGAATACAGTTTTTTTTTTCTTCTACAAGAGATCAGAGACAATTCCTTCATCCAGAATCTCTCCAGAGCCTTCAGATTCCCAGCTCAATGATGGTGCTTCCCCTCTTCAGTTCACCACACTCATTTTCTATAGGGTTCAGGTCAGAGAACTAGAATGGCCATAGCAGAAGCTTGGTTTTGTGCCCAGTGATCCATTTTTGTGTTGTTTTTAAGGTTTGTTTTTGGATTATTGTCCGGTTGGAAGATCCAAACATGGCCCATTATAAGATTTCTAACAGAGTCAGTCACTTTTTGATTTTTTTCCTTGGAGAGTCTTTAGCCACTCAAACTCTCCTCCTCAGCGTGCATTAGGACGATATAGACACACACTCTTCCAGGCATATTTGTAACATTTTCTGTTGATTGGAAGTTCTTATTTATTGCCCTGATGGTGGAAATGGGAATTTTCACTGCTCTAGCTCTTTTCTTAAAGTCACTTTCTAATTTGTGAAGCTCAATTATCTTTTGCTGCACATCAGAAATATATTCTTTGGTTTTTCTCATTGTGATGGATGATTAAGGAAATTTGGCCTATTTATATTCCTGTCAAACAGGAAGCCATGGCTGGATAATTTCATGTTCATAATGTAAATATGAATGGGAATATACTTCACAGATATTTTACTCATAAGAATTTCTAGGGGTGCCAATAATTGTGTCCAAC
>NW_015552531.1:2526849-2530244 GCF_001515605.1 Sinocyclocheilus anshuiensis
TGTTGGGAAAATATTTTATATTTAATATTTAATTTATATATATATATATATATATATATATATATATATAATGATATGTGATCAAAAAAATATTTCTAATTCTTTTTAATAATAAATAATTATCTTCATTTTTGTTAATCGAATTAAGAATAATTTCCTTCATTTTAGTAAATAGTGGCCATGTTTTACTAATTTGCTCCCTTGTTGTAATAAATCTTGGCCACTTTGTACTATTTTTTTTATTTTTTATTATTAAATCAAAATTAAGTAAAAAAATTAGTACAATGCTGCCACGACTTACTAAAATGGAGAAACAAATTAACAAGTTGTGGGATGTTTAATATTCCCAATTTTTATGTAGTAAAGCCATTTTTGTTTTTGTATCAAATTTTGCAATTTTTGCATGTTTTTTTGCATTTTTGCATGCAATTGCATGTAACATTATTTTCTACAATTAAAGTAGAAAGACATTCATTTTAGTTGCTTACACATTTTTACTTGAAGCATGCGGCCCACTTTACCCCAAAGCTACCATTTGGAGATAAAAATGCTTAATTTAATAATTCACTGCCAAAAAATGTTTATAGTAGCATATGAATCTATGTGGAGCATATTAATTAATTTTCAGAGTGCAGTACCATTGAAGCGTGGCAAAGTTTTGCCGCCCTACTTCCAACCAATACTGTACCTCCTGGCCTCACACCCATATGCACAGAGACAAGCAGTCAGTCCTGCCTGTCAGAGGCTGTAGCGTGGAAGAGTCAAGCTGTCTCCTCCTGAGCTTCTCTGTCCTCCTTTTGTTTAGCACTCTGTTCTCTATATAGATGTTGAGCATCAGCAAGACTCCAGCCTGACCTTTGCCGGTAATCCTTATAAAACATAAATGCATGATATCTCCGCTTCGCTCTCTCACTCACTCTGTCTCTACATAAGACCACCCCATGGCCCTCATTACAAGCATCCCACTGCCAGCCGATGTCACTGTCTAATTACAATCACCCTTGATCTGCTAGATCATGACGTGAGACCTGCAGCTCACCGGCGTGCAGTGCCGAGGGTCTTTTCCCCGCAGGCGGTGTGCTGAGACGGGCCGACAGGACTGATGAGGACGCCGCTTGCGGCTGTCCCTCCACACTGCACTGCGAGCCGACAGGCGGAGGATCATTAGTGAACCAGCTGTTAACAAGCAGCGACAGGACAGCCAATATCACTTCCTGTGTGAGTGACACACCGTGGGTGGCGACGCGAGGCCAGGTGGGCACAAGTTCATCTGATTTAAAACATTAAATCACCTAGTTTGCCAAGTTTTTCAAAAAATCTATTAATAATTAAACAGCAAATTAGTGTATTTACTTGGATTTGACGGTGATGTCATGTTTTGTGAGCATAAATGCTTTACGCGTTCTTCTTTAAGACTGTTAAAGAAACTGATCACCAGATTATTATAAAATAGTTATTTCATATTTAATATTAAGATCATGTAAGCCTCATGAAAGTTGTGTGACTAAAATGTCACACAGTTTTTTGATTGGTGTGTTTTTTCTTCTTTGCTAGCTTTTGTTTTATGCGACTAATAGTATCTATAATTTTTCAGGTTCATTGATTTATTGTTAATATTAATTATTACAATCATGTAAGTCTAATGAAAGTCGTTTGACTGAAATGATTCCCTTTTTTTCTGTGTTTTTGACAACTAGCCTCTAGTTGTTTGTTTATCTATATATCATTTTTATTTATTTATTGTTTTTTAAAGCCATACAATAGCTTTTCATACATTTTGATGTAAGTGATGCCACAAATCATTGGGTCCCATGAGTCATGTGACCAGAAGTCTTTGACATCATTGGTCCCACATTTAATTTAAGAGCTACATGCAAGATTTATAGCAAATACATACAATATTTTAGTACAATATTTTTTATGGCTTGAGAAAACTTTACATATATTGCATGAATCTACTGGACCACTTTCATTTTTCTTTTTTGTTATTTTAGTGCTTGCCAACTCCAGTCCCCATTCATTGTCATCATATGGAAAAGAGCAGCAGGCTATTTTTAAAAAGTTGTCCTTTTATGCTCCACAGAAAATCTGGATTTGGTACATAATTTTCATTTTTAGTTGAACTATCCATTTAAGCATGTTAAATGCGGGTTGTAGTTAGGTTTTCACAGATTAAGCAACAGTGTATTTGTGCATGAGTGCAAGTGTAAGTGTGTGTGTGCTAAAAGAAAGAGAGATTAGAAATGATGGTATGACACTCTCCCATCAGGACAAAATCCATCACTGTCAGAGGTAGCAGACTAAGAGTAGCAAAGCTCCCAGACCACAGATTCAATTTCACTCCCTTGAGCCGTTCAGCCCTGCCCACACGTACAGACACCTTCCATCTGAATAATAGCTCCACATAGATTTGAATTTTCACTCTGCACTCCAGAGCAAGGCCACAGTCCAAGTCTAACTTTAGGAGTTTTGTTCTTACACATCCCCCTTCTCACACATCAATATATGAAAATGCAAACAGCTCATTTGTTACAGAGAGTTTGTGCAGGTTCATAGGAGTTCAGCTGCAGTTGTAATTGGGAAAGAGGTCTTCAGAATTCATGTTTGAGGGGAACTTTTGGGTTTTCAATCATTGTAGACCAACATTGGATAGTTTTTCTTTATGTTCTGTCATAAAATTATAATTTTCATATTATATATGATATTATGATATAATAATTTACGCAGGCCCACGATTAGGTCCACAAATGCACCTTTGCTGCTTGGTTTCCAATCAAATGCCAACTACAGGGGCCACCAGATGCCACCTCTATGGAGTGTGATTGAGTGGACAGACATGCTTGACAGATTTGAAATTACAACTGGAGTGTGTGATCAGAGTTTTAAGGCCGTGGTCCCGTCTGGCTTTAAACCACCTTATGTCTCTTGCTCATGCACAGGGTTCACAATTACATAACTGATCTCTCAGAAAAGTCACATGGATTAATTCGTTGTGAAAATTGGTTGAGAACTGTGAACTCCAGTGTGGTGTAAGCTGATTAAAGATTAATGTGTGGCTCTGCCACTTAAAAGGTAGAAAAGGTCAGCTGCTCTGCCAAAGTGTTCGGGGGTCTCAAAATACTTACGGAGAAATGACACAGCAAATAACGAAGGAAGGAAACGCTGGTCTTTCCACAGGTTTTCCCACTTGCAACTGATTTCTTCCTGTCATGTATGAATAAATCCTTTTTAATCAGGAAAAGAAATTACATTGATATATATTCAAGAGAAAGCAAAAACAATGCACTTATAAAAAATATTATGCAGCTATAGGCACCTAAAATATATATGTGTGTGTGTGTGTGTGTGTGTGTGTGTGTGTGTGTGTGTGTGTGTGTGTGTGTGTGACACTGGAC
>NW_015552531.1:2530416-2532279 GCF_001515605.1 Sinocyclocheilus anshuiensis
TAATTTTTGATTAGTAATATGCATTGCTAAGAACTTCATTTGGACAACTTTAAAGGCGATTTTCTCAAAATTTAGATTTTATTGCACCCTCAGATTCCAGATTTTTTAAATAGTTGTATCTCGACCAAATATTTTCTTATCCTAAAAGACCATACATCAATGGAAAGCTTATTTATTCAGCTTTCAGATGATGTATAAATCTCAATAAAAAAAAATTGACCCTTATGACTGGTTTTGTGGTGCAGGGTCACATATATATATACACACACATATATACATATATATAATTAAACATAACTGAAATTTAAAAAGGAACGAATATAATACTCCAAAATGGATGATGTGCAGTGGCTTCAATCACTCATTAGGTGGAGCTGCACTTGAAATAAAAGAGATTTGTGAGTGAACAGCGACATCCAGTGGAATAACACTGTCACTGTCTTAATCACTGTCTTAGTACAAAGCATATATGGCTGTTGATGACTAATATAATATAATATAATATATAAATTTTTATTTTAATACAATAAATTAGTCAATACCTTAACAAATACAAAAAATACATTCTAATTCATAATAAATATATGCAAAAATGTAAATTTAAACAACGAATGTTTATATATATATATATATACACACACACATATACACATGCATACATTATATATATATATATATATATATATATATATATATATAAACAAACACACACACACAAATTGCTACATTAACAGTTTAATAAATAATAATATATTATAATTAATTCATAAATATAAAGGTAACACTTTACAATAAGGTACCATTAGTTAATGTTAGTTAATGTTTTAACTAATATGTACAAACAATGAACAATATATTACAGTATTTATTCATCTTTGTTAATGTTAGTTAATGTGAATACAGTCGTTCATTGTTAGTTCATGTTAATTCACAGTGCATTAACTAATGTTAACAAGCACAACTTTTGATTTTAATAATGCATTAGTAAATGTTGAAATTAACCTTAGCTAAGATTAATAAATGTTGTAGAAGCATTGTTCATGCTTAGTTCATGTTAACTAAAGTAGTTAACTAATGTTAACTAATGAACCTTATTGTAAAGTGTTACCGTGGGTATATAAAAGAATCACCCCACTATAAAATAAACACATTTTGTTGCTTTGCAGCCTGAAATGAAGACGGACACAGTTTTTGTTTTATCCAGCTGTATTTACTGTGAACACTTTTACAAATGAAATATATAACACCAACATGTCAATAATAATCACTGAATTGGAAAAAGGATCACCTCCTTGTGTCAGTGTTTTGTTGAACCACCTTTTGCTTTAATTACAGCCTTTAGTCTGTTGGGATACGTCTCTGTCTCTACTAACTTTGCACATCTAGACTTTGCAATATTTTCTCACTATGCTTCTAGGAATTGATAAAGCCTTTGAATTTTTTTTGTATCCATCTCCTGACATGTGCCTGTCCACAACTTTATCCCGGAGATCTTTTGACAGTGACTTGCCACCCATAGCTGATTGTTTGCTTCAGTTGCCCTACCAAGGACCAAGGAGCTATTTTCATGCTGAGCTAGTCAAAATGACCACAGCTGAAAGTCAAATGGCTTTGTGTGCCATTGAGAAGGTGATTAGCTACACCTGATTGAGTTTGCAAGTAATTTTTAGAAGGGGATGATCATTTTTCCAACTAAGGCCCTGTCCACACGAATGCGGTTATTTTTAAAACCGCAGCTTTTTCTACGCGGTTTGGCCATTCGTCCACACGCAAACGCAGCACCAGGTCACTGAAACCGAACATTTTTGAAAACTCCTGCCAGGGTGAAGATTTTCAAAAACTCCGGTTGCAGTGTTATTGTGT
>NW_015552531.1:2532797-2533779 GCF_001515605.1 Sinocyclocheilus anshuiensis
CCTCTCTATTAGCCCTGCCTGCCTGGAATTCAGGCCTAACGTCTCTAAAGTCGCTAAAATCCACGGCAACGTTAATATTTATAAAAACGTTCTTTGATGTGGAAAAGTACTTACCGTCATGTCAGGGTCTGAGCAGGCGTACGCACGTTTCCTTGTGGCAAAGTCGGAGTACTGCAGCTATTTGAACATCTAAGCTGCAATAATAATAAAAGCGGTGTACGTGCAAGCAACGAATTCATCATAAACAAAGATGCAGTGCAAGAGATTAATTGTGCAGTGTAGTCAGTTTTTTTATTAACGGGAGTTTTTGCAAGATTAAACTGACCTTTTTAGTAGCCTAATGTTGAGAGTTCTTTAATCGCTTTCTGTACACGGTTTATTCCATGTTGTTTTTTTATCTATTTTATTTTACAAGAGAACTTGCGAAGTCTTGTTTTAGCCTACTACTAATGCGTAAAATAGAAAAAAAATGCATAAACGCATCTCCGACACATTTGAGCAGCATTAGTAAACTGTGTAAATATAAAGAAATGCCAAATCACATGAAGGTTTTTTCAGACCGGAGACCATAATCGTGTAATAATTTATTTTATTACGATATGAAACGTCCAATTTTTCTTTCAGTAATGTTTTTTTAAAGTTTTTCAAGAATTTCGTGATACTGAACGTTTTATTAGTTGTCATGACAAGTGATTTTAAAAGTAGGATGGCTCACTTTTTATAACATGACTGAATATTTTACTTGAATTCGTAGTTTATTCTTACCTTTGGAAACCTAATTGTTTTAGAATTACTATTCTATTATTATTTCTGTTGTTTCTAGAAGTAGTAATTTTGATAATAGTCAATAGAAAAAAATATAACCACACACACATTGTTTGTCCACAGAATAATTACACATTATTAAATAAAAAGCATCCCCGCACGAACTTCTACCTCCGCCAGCAGGACCTCAATTTCAGACTCAGTAAAGTTTTTTTTT
>NW_015552531.1:2534428-2551227 GCF_001515605.1 Sinocyclocheilus anshuiensis
TATTATTATTATTATTATTTCTGTTGTTTCTAGAAGTAGTAATTTTGATAATAGTCAATAGAAAAAAACAGAACCACACACACATTGTTTGTCCACAGAATAATTACACATTATTAAATAAAAAGCATCCCCGCACGAACTTCTACCTCCGCCAGCAGGACCTCAATTTCAGACTCAGTAAAGTTTTTTTTTCTTTGTGCTCGTGCTTGTGCTCTATGCTTGTGCTTCAAGCATAGAAATTCGGATATTGGCGTGTGCTCTTTTATATGGTAATGATATTAATTAGGGGGCGTTTACAAGGCGGAGATCTGACACCAGTCAGCTGCGCACAATATCAAGATCATTTGCGATTTATAAATGTCACATCTGAAAGAGAGGCGTACGCACGTGTTTTTGTGCACACGTTCGTTTTCTCTGAATCGCACTTATGCACTTTTGAGAAATTATCTTAGAACAAATTTAGGACGGTTTATACGCAACATTTTATAAATGAGGCCCCTGTTCACTGAAACCGAATATTTTTGAAAACGCCTGCCAGGGTGAAGATTTTCAAAAACTCCAGTTGCAGTGTTATCGTGCTATATCGTATATCGTATATAAGCTTTTGGCTTGTGACGTCAGAGCCTGTGCTGTTATCTCCGCCTACTGGAAACTTTTTCAGGCTTCTGATTGGCCAACATGGTTTTACGGTTGAGATTATATCGCCACCTGTTGGTTAAGCATGCTCTTGACAGTGCGTCATAGCATGCGTATGCATTTTCATGTGGACAGATTTTTTTAAAAACAGAAGAAGGAAAAACTCTGTTTTTAAAAATACCCGTGTACGTGTGGACATGGCCTAAGTGATTCAGTTTTTTTTCCTGACATATTGATGTTATATCTTTCACTTGGATGTTAGAAGTTGCACTGAGTAAATAAAGCTGGATAAAACAATAGAGCTAATGACTGGAAGACAAAATATGGGCAGAGGTTTGGTAAGGCAAGCTCTATTGAACAGATTTTCAAAAGGGTTAATAGGCAGTGTCAGTGAGACTTCAAATCACGCTAGATTTCATAATACAAGAAGAATTTTCAACATAAAACAGTCAAGGAATTAGCATCACCACACACTGCAAATGTTCGGATCACAAATGATTAGTACTTTGTGGGATGTGAACAGTTACACACAGGTATTCTATCAGGGGCAGTGCCATGCAAGACCATCATAGACAGTTTTATCTGAATTCAGTGAGTGTTTAACAAAAGTGCAGCACTTATATTATGTGAATATCAACGTGATATCAAAGACAGCACAATTTAATATCAAAATCTGATATTACTATTACAACACTACACCAATAAAATGACTGTATATTGAGTGTGTATTAGCTGTGCTACTCTGGCAGTTAATTGGTGAATCCGAAATCATGAGTTCAGTGGGTGTCGTTCCAAATAAGATCCATGAGATCTCCAAGGAGCATCTTCGCCATTCTAATGTCATTACTTCTGACCCAAATTCCCACCAGTTGCTCTAAGTACCAAACAACTAGAGCGAATTTCTAAGTAAAAATCATACCTACATCAGCTAAAGCAGCATGTCGAAAAACAGCAGTGCTGTGATTCTTAAGGCCCAGCCTTTCACAGTAACTTCCTCAAAGCAAAGTCTCCTCCATCCGGATCCTTAAGCGAGAGGGATGCTCCGCTTTTTTCAGTGTCAACCCCTCCAAGCTCAGTTTTAAAATCAGCCACTAGAGGGGGTATTTCCTGATTCTGTCACTGAAGTCTTTTATGTACCTTCCCCTTTGCCTTCTTCCTGCTTCGGTTCGGAGTTTGCCAAGCTCTGGCTTTTCGCTTTATCATTCCCTGCCTCTGAAAGTGAAAAATATAGAGTTTTGTTCGTGAAAGCAAAAACATAAACAAGAGACAGATGGTTTTAATGAAAAAGAGCTAAGAATAAATACTCGAAGACCTTCAGCACGGTAGGCTGTTTAGCAATCGCTGCAATGCTTTTTCACAGGGATGCCCTTAGCTAACAGGCCGATATTTGATAAAGCACATCCGTGTTTGTCTTGAGCTAAAAACTGGTGCGGGAAGCCACTAACATGCCGTCTAAACTCTCTAGTTTGCCCAAAGCAGGCTTGTCTGATACATTATTCATGGCTAGCCTGCCTCTCAGTGCCATATTACATTACTGCAGTATTTTGATGACACTCCATGTTCTTTCTGAAGAAGCAACACTCACTTTACTCACCTTCTTTGCTGATATTAAGCTCAGACAGAGTTTGGGAGAGTCCGCTAGTGTCCAGGCCGAAGGAGGTTCCCAGGATGTCGTGTACAGCATTGCGTCTGCCAGTTCTTCCAGAGGCGATGAAGTCTTCATATGTCACCTCGACATCAGTCATATCTAACGCGTTTCAACATAGCAGTGCCTGTGACAGAGAGAGATGTTTTTTTAGACCCGCTGTGATATGCAGTTGCTTTGCAAGTCATTAAACATAAAAAACTCATGTGACTTTAAGAATATAAGCTCACTTTATACCTACTAAATGGAATCTAAGCAGAAAGAACACAAACATCACTCAGTGCTGCATTAAAATGTAATTTTAATTACAACGTAATTATTAAAATATTTATTTGCTTACTGCTATACATTGGACCAATGGTTCTCAAAAACATTTTAAATTTATTAATAATATATTTTTATGATAGTCAGTCAAGATAGCATTTCCATTTTAGCATTTCCTGATCCAATGATCCATTTTTATTTTTAGCAATGCATTTTTATATTTTATATGGACACTATTTAAAATATTATAATAATATCTAATAATTATAATATTTGTAATCTTTTTATATTTTATATATAATAATGGTAATATTTGTAATAATTTATATTTACATTATTATATGTTTTCATTCAATGTTAAATTTTTTTCTTAACCTACATTTCTTAAAAGTATGCAACAAGCTAGAAATTATACACGTGGAGTGTAAACAAACTACTGTTCAAAAGTATGGGGTCAGTTTTTTTTTTTTTTTAAGAAATTATCATTTTATTCAACAAAACTTGATTAATTTTATCAAAAATGACAGTAAAGACATTTATAATGTAACAAAAGATTGAGATGTCAAATGAATTATGTTCTTTTGAACTTTTTATTCATCAAAGAATCTTTGAAAAATGTATTACAAAAATATTATAACTGTTTTCAACATTGATAATAATGAGAAATGTTTCCTATTCTCCAAATCAGCATATTAAAATGTTTTTTGTAGGACTGTGACACTGAAGAGTAATGGCTGCTGAAAATACAGCTTTGCCATCACAGGAATAAAATACTTAAAATTTTAAATTATAATAATATTTCACAATATTACTGTTTTTACTGTATTTTTAATCAAACAAATGCAGCCTTGGTAAGTATGAGACTTCTAACTGAAATGTTCAATCTTACTGATCCCAAATTTTAGAACAGTAGTGTAACTTTTTAGATTCATAAATTTCAAACATTTTCAAAATGATTCCATTACTGATCAACATTTGAACAAAGACTGTTCTAACCAATAGGAATCCCAAGCAAGTAACAATGTAAAGATTATATAAGCAGCCATAATCTGCATGGCCTAGATAAGAAGATAAGCTTGGATAAGGGACTGTTTATTCTGTGCCACATTTGTGATCTCATCTCATGCATTTCTAAATTGTCCTTCTGGATTTGCTTCTTATTGGAGATTATTTTTTTATGTTGTGTGAAAAAAAAAAGTATATATATATATATATATATCTCTCGCTCCCATAAAACATTTGTAATAAACTGATCCCTGATCAGATCATCAAAACAGATGTGGCACAACTCTGCAGTAAGATTAACTAGAATTTTGTTAAATATTTTGCTAAATATCACTCATGAGATGTAAGGACGGTCTTCCCTGAGCTCAGAGTTATATTTAGCCAATGTTATCATCTCAGCAGCACAGTCATTCTCAGCTGTTGCCTTCAAAATGGTGCCATTGTGTGGTGAAACACCCATAAGGGTCATCTTTAAAGAGCTGTTCACAATATTATTCACACATACTCAATTATTTTCATTTTGGTTAATAAATAAGTAAAAAAAAAAAAAGGAAATGAGTATTATTTGTTTTAATGTACTCTCTTTATGTAGTTATATGACATACATGAGCATGTGATCCACGTGCAGGTCAAATTTATGCAGATATACAGAAATTTCTGAAACTTTTATTTACCACTGTACTTGATATACCATAATATCACATTCTATTGAAAGGCCGCTGGCGATAAACACTAAATGAATTGCCTTTTCCATTTATACATGGGAAAGAGACATAATCTAAAGCCCACTTGGCAAAGGAGTTCAAGTCCAAGTCCAAAAAATCAATAAGGACTTGAGTGAGCAGTTCCTCAAGGCAACAGTAACAACTGTGCAGAAGAGTTGTCACACACACGCTAAACCTGCCTATGTCTAGGTAGACCTCTGTGGAATCCACCAACACACCCACAGAGATTACATGCGCAACAGTTTGGACAAAACAGCCCTAACAAACTAAAAATTCAACAATAGAGGCTCAGCAGGGTCACATTTTACATAACAGAGAACAAGATAAGACTGCTGTAGAAAGAGTGCAGAGATGGGTGTGCCTCTTTTCTTGCATCATGTGTACACCACTGATGTCCGAGTCCTGGGACAGAACAGGCTGCAACTTAGAAAAATAAAAGTTTATTTATAATAAATTGTATATATATATTAAATTGTGTAGGTGCAACCTGCTTCTTCATCCATTTTCTCACTCAATATGGGTGTCAGTAACTCATATTCAAAAAAAAAAAAAGACAAAAAAAATTTGTATTCAATATATAGGTCTATTATTCAGAATGAACATCAGTTTTGATTGTACCTACAATTATAAATGGTTTCATAAATATGTGATGATAAGATATACATTTATATTCCAGTTTACTAATTTTAATCTATATGTAGTATTGAGGTATGATCTGAGAACTGGTGGTTCCAGGGGAAGTGAGTGATAATACAATATCATCATTTCAATACTAATAAACAGAAGTCAAATGAAATAGTCATTCTAGTTATCTAGTAATATTATTTTTAATATAATCTAGTAATATTTTTTTTTTGGCAGTACACTTTTGATCTCTGACATATCATCATGGAGAATGTTCTACAAAAGCTCTAATGTTAGTTGCAATTTGGATCATAATAATAGTGAGATAATCTAAGATTTGCTTCATTCATAATTAAACACTTCATTGCCCCAAACTCAGAATATAAATCACCTTATTAACTACTGAAACAATATCGTTGTGACATTATAGCTCGCCCCCTTTGCCTTTGTTTAAATGAACAAACAATCCTGACAATTTGACAGATTTGTGAACAATTACAGCGTAAAATGCATTATTTATTAAGACGTACAAATTTCAAAAATACAAAAAAATATCTAAATCTTTTTGTTGCAAGATACTGGCTGCTCGCTCTCGTCCTTGACATGTCACGTGTACTCGGTAATAATATCATATCAAAACATAGCCTTGTATCCAACATGACATATCCAGATATGACAGCTACAAGTGCAAATCCCAGCGGAGCAATTCTTTCATTTACAGCACAGTATACGGCGTTTGGGCTTATATGAGTGCAATGGGTTATATAAATCTGACAGGCTATACACAGATGCTAATGAAACAGGCGCGCGAGCGACTCAATCATATAAAACGACTCAGAGGCCGAGCGAATTCGCAAATCGTACCTGTTTTAGGCTGGACGTTTTCCTAATTGTCAAGGTTGTGCCGCTTTGTCGCTCCAGTTAATGCTTCAGTAGGATGCGACGGAGCTGTCAGTGCTGCTGCTGGTTCAGTCCATGAGTCTGCAAGAGAAGAGAGGGATGACGTATGCGCGTTGCTGAGTGCTGATGATAAACGAGGATTATCCAAAACCATTCTATCTGCTTATGCTCGGTAGCGCTGAGGCGTTTGGTTCATCTCAGTGACTCGAGTCTTTTGAACCAGTTCACTGATTCGTTCAGGGACTCTTTTTGTTTTGTGTTTCAACGTCCGCCAGAAGGTGGCGACAGTGAGTCGTTTTTGTTATGACTAGTTCGCTCATATGATTCTTTTAATTAAAAGACAGTTCAAATGTTGAAGGTCATCGGTCATTATGATTTTTACACATTGTATTGTTTTCCCACCCACTTTCTCTCATGTTGAAACTGACTGACTGATTCACTGATGTGATGAGAATGAGTTGACTAGTTTCATTTGGTGCGAAAAAAAAGTCTCTCAAGATTGAAAGAAAAAATGATTCATTGTATGTATGCAAGTGAAAGAGAACGATTCGTTCGCCTAAAACATTGGTTTCTCATTGATACACAATAGGACATATGTGCCATTTCAAATAAAACATTGCTGTCCATATGTTTTCATTGAGTAAATTCCAGACAATGCAGCTGTTGCTTTGAAATGCATTTCCCACCACATGGCAGATGTGCTGGCAGCATACAGCAACCCATATATTTTTAACAAGGGCTCTATAGTTTGACATTTCGTCCAAAACATGTTGTTTGTTGCTTGCCGGGGCCGTGTGAACAGGATCCTTTAAACAGAAGAATATGGTGCAATATGGCATCTGCAATAGACAATATTCCTTTATTTTGGTTTTGCAAATAGAGACTTTGGGTCTGTAAATGTGTCAGTAAATTTAATAACAAGAAAAGTAAATAGGCCTAATGAAAAACGTGCTGGCGGACGGATTCAGGAAAAAAAAAATTTTAAAAGAAAAAAAAAACAAATCGTGATATGATTTGTTTTTGCAAGTTTCCCTATTATATTTTATAATTTCCCTATTATAAAGACAAAGCCTTTCAAGGTAACAAAATAAAACAAAAAAGGCAGATATTTATGCCAAAGTGGGCGAAGATAATAATCTTTGTCATTAATTTATCTTTGTTATTAAAAAATAAGAACAAAGATTCACATTACAACTACACATAATATACAAATAAAACAAACAGTGTTTTATTTTCAGGTACAATAGGTGTACTTAGCAGAAGCATTCAAGAAATTGAATGAACAAATATAAAAATAAAACACTATATAGACTGATTCCTAATACAACTGTTTTAAAGATCTTCAGTCAAGAATAGTGAGTGATTTTTCTCTCTGCGTTTTGTTGTTTTATTATTGTTAAAGGAATAGTTCACCCAAAAATAAAAATTATGTAATCTGTCTGTCAATTCTGTCATAGTGTTTTATTTTTATACCATCATTTACTCACTCAAAAGTTGTTTTAAACCTGAAGGAGTTTATTTCTTCTGCTGAACATAGATGGTATTTTGAATAACGTGGAAAACCAGTTACTGGTCCCATAGTATTTTTTCCTACTCAAATTTAATGTGGACCAGCAACTGTTTGGTTATCCACATTCTTAAAAAATATCTTCTTTTTTGTTCAGCACAAGAAAGAAATTAATACAGGTTTGGGACAACATGTGAGTGAGTAAATAATAACAGAAATTAAATTTTAGAGTGAACTATCTATCCCTTTAAATTGTTGTAATTTATTAACACTTTGGAATACAGACATAAGGTTTGTCTCTTTTTAAAGAAGAAAATCAGCAAATTATCGCAAAAGTGGAATTTTTATTACTATATTAATATCAAAAAGTTATAGTAGTTTAAATTTACTGTAAAGAAAATGCACTATATTAATTTTATTTTATTTTATATATAATAAATATTTTACATATCAGGTTTTACTCTAAAATTGGTATAAAATTATAGCCTTATGTCTAAATAAGTTATGTTCCAAATTTGAAGTTGATATGAAAAAAATTGAGGTTCCTGTGAGATTTTATTTAGGGCATTATACCACAAACAGCCACCGGGTGCCATCCAAACTCCATTTAATTTTTTTTATGCATTTTTCTGTCACAAATGTCTAGATTTCTCTGTCAATATTGCTTCTATCTCAAAATAAGATATATATCCACCAAATATGGACTCCTGAGACTCAGACCTTTCCAATGATATGTTTTTTGTCAAGATTATAAAAAGTTTTGATTTTAAAAGACCGTAATTCATTTTGTAATATGACACTTGACACTGCCCACTAAGGGGGAGGAGACCGCCAAAAGATTTTAAAGTACCATTTCCATGGTAACGCAATGTCCGATTTCGAAATGGTTTTCACAGGATGAATCTTGGGCTTCTAAGCTTTCAAATGATATATGATTTATGATGATTGATAAAAGATTTGATAGAGAAAAAAGACAACAAAAAAAAGAGCGCCAAACGTCCCACAGGTGGTACGGTGACAGTTAAGGGGTTAATGACAGAAGGCTGCATGTTTAGTAGTGTCCCTTTAAGAGCTGCACGCATCTAATATACAGGCAGCATCAGTTTTTCTCTCAACTGTTTACTTTCGTTTTAGACATAACCAACTGAGTCTACATGTAAACCTTGTGTGTTTCGTCAGTATTAGCGCAAAAGATAACATATTTCAGTAATCAGGCGCTGTTTGACAGGTTTTTTAGTGCGGCGCTCAGAAAAGGCGCACGTCAGACCAGCGAGCGAATGAAACATTTAACCAGTAAGGCTTTAAAGCAGATGCAAATAATGTACATTTGTGACTGCGAATAAGTAGTGTCCTGTGATAGTAACTCTACCGCTGAGTTAACATTAAAGTGATTGCATGTGGCATACCCAGCATATTGAGATAGAGGCGCTAGAACTGCAGCTGATAGAATATGCACTGTAGCACGATACTATATTTCTTCAAAAGCAGATCGTGGAGACATTTTTATCGTCCACGATCAAAAATCGTCATATCACACACCCCTTATTTTCTGGAGAAACCTGAAAATGTGCGTCTGCCCCCATCCAACCTGACAGAGCTTGAGAGGTACAGAGGCGAGGAGAAGAATAGCAGATAATTGCCAAATGCTGATGAGCAAAGCTTGTCACATCAAACAAAAAACACTTGAGGCTGTAAAGGTGCTTCAGCTTAATATTTAGTTAAGGGTATGAATACTTATGCAATGTACTTATTTCAGTTTATTTTATTTTAATTAATTTACGAAGTTACATTTACATTTACACTTAGTCCTTTCGCAGATGCTTTTATCCAAAGCGACTTACAAATGAGGAAAATGGAAGCAATCAAAATCAACAAAAGAGCAATGATATACAAGTGCTCTAACAAGTCTCAGTTATAGCTTAACGCAGTACACGTAGCAAGTTTTTTTTTTTAATAATATAATAAATAAAAAGAAAACAGCTAGAATCGAAAAGAATAGAGCAAGCTAGTGTTAGAGGCCTCTTTTGCTTTTTTTTTATTTAGTCATTTATCAGACACTTTTATCCAAAGCGACTTACAAATGAGGACAACAGAAGCAATCAATTGTATAACATTGCCAAACACACATGCTAAAAAACAACTTACTTACACATAGTAAGAAATGGTTATAAAAACTGAAACAGAAGCGAAACAAGTAATAGGCAAGAGGAGAAATAAAAAGCGATACTGATACTTAATAAAAATATATATTATTTTAATTCATTAATTTAATCAAATTTTACATTTAAAATGACATACAAATAACCATACTGGTTACATACTGACATACTGACCTGGCAGACAGGTGCAGGCATAAGTGGTGTCGCTGGTCTGTAAGCGGGTCCCTCCGTTCCAACTGTTTAATGGCTCTACAGTTGCTTCAAGGTTCCTGCGGGCTGAACTGGAACTGAACGCACGGTTGCGGACAGTATATATATACACTAATTTCCAATGATATTTGACGTTATTAAAAAAAAAACTATATGTATATAAGTTGTTTTTAATAAAGTCAAATATCAGCGTAACGCACAATCCGAAGTATGTGGTCGCCTCCCACGTCCCACCTAGCGGCCAGTTTTAGGTACTGCACAGCTGTTGTTTCTGCAGGGAAACGGGAAAAGGCCAATCAAAAATAAGGATACTAGCATGTGGAGCGGCTGCCTAAAGGAAGCCTAGTTGCTACAGCGTCGTCACTAGTGTCTTACCAGGCAAGAAATATGGAGGAAATAGAAGGTAAGGCTTTAAATAAACAAAAGATGCCTATGTAAATATTTGAATATGACGCATCTAACCATTTAAAACTCAATCCGCGTGGTTGTAAAAGAGAAACTAGCTTTGGTTTATGCGGTCGCTGTTGTTTGAGGTTATCACCATGGAAGAGAATGACGGCTCATACAGACACACAGAGATAGATTGATGGATAGATAGATTGTTGAAGTGCTTTTGTTGTGATATTTGATTCATGTGGAGTGAGCTACAGCAAAACAAACTTGCACTAAATTTCAATGATTTGTTCTGATCTGTTTAAAAAAAAAAAAAAAGGAAGAAATGAAATGTTAAATCCTTTGCGTATTATTCAGAAAATATTTTTCTCCCCTCCATCCTTCACATCCTTGGGTTCCTGCCTTGAGTCAGTTGTTTTGCATGGACTGACTGGAGTGACCTATTTTCACATACTTCTGCTTGATCTGTTCTCATTTGTTTAGCTAATCTAAAGCCACTATCTGAGTGAACTGGTCAGCACACCCAAATAGACTGAACTATTGATCTTTATCTTTTTTTCTCTCTCAATTTTATCATGGTTTTTTTTTTTTTTTAATCAATTTTATCATGTTGATCCGTTACTATTTGTGTTTTGTATACAGAATCTCCTCCTGTTTCTGAAGACCTGCTGCCCTGCAAAATATGTGGAAGAAACTTTTTTTCAAGGGTTCTTGTAAGTATTTCTGAATGGATGATTAATTGACAGCTGGAGGTTGATTTGAATCGTCTTGCCATTTAAATGTGTGCACAAACATCATAATTAAAATCCCAATGTGACATTCTAAATTAAACATAACTATATAAATAATATTTTTCACTATGTTACAGTATGTGCATTATTATGTGTTGCCTAGCAAGTTGCAGTAAACACAAAACCTGGTATTATTACTCAGTCAACGCAGTGTTGTCAGAGTTATTTGATACCTGCCCTCCTTATTACCTGTTGTAGAAGAAACATGTGCTAATCTGCCAGAAGACAGCAGCAAAGAAAAGGAAGGTTTTCGACTCCTGCAGGCAAAGGGCAGAGGGGACCGACATTTCTACAGTCAAACCCATAAAACCAAAGGTGAGGAAACAACCCCACTTAAAACATTACAGTGACACTTTTATACTATTTGTTTGGTCCTGAATCTAGTTTACCTTGAACAGTATATGTTCCCTTCCTGTTCACAGTTGATGGGAAGTGAACCATGAGTGATTACATCCAGTCTATTGTTCAGACTGCTGCACATTCAGAAACAGTGTCGTGTGCTGCTGCTATAAAATCCATCTGCAGTGTCACAGCATACATTGGCAAAAGTGTTGTTCACCAACTTCATCTTAGTAGTAACAGAGCAACATGAGCATAAAGGCAAAGAATCCATTTTACTGGCTTTTAAGCCTCATTGCCTAGCAACACCGTTAACAATTTCCAGTTATGTATAGCTAATAATAATAATAAAAAAATTAAAGATTTTTGTAAGGCTAAGGTTTACGCTGCATCAACATGCTAACGTCCAATAGGCATTTGACTTTTTCTGCATCAGAATCCTCAGAATAAAAACCTCAGCGTTAATCTGTTATTACATACCTCCCCAGTCTAGGGATGGGAAGGAGTAATAAAGAATGTGGTGGAGGAATGGAGGGAGCTTTCCCCTTCTACTGACACACACACACACACACACACAACACCATAATCGATGCAAAACAGAATAATTTATTAAACACAAGGAAGCAAACAGAACTTCAGGAGGGGTCAAGGCCAACATAATAAACAGAACATACTAACTCCCAAAAGCAACCTACCTAATCTAACAAATAAAAGAAAAACACTAACACCGTCGCGTTCCCTAAACAGGAGAAAAAGTGTAGTCAAAATAAATGGCAACCACTTCCCTACAGCTTCCCACAAAAAAAAGAAAAAACAAAAAAAGAAAGAGAGGAGACAAAATTAATTTCAGTCTTAACAAAAAAATAAAATAAAAATAACTCACATGTTTGGGTTAAATAATTCCTCCCACAAGAGGATTAAAGCTCATGCAACACACTTTTGTCAACAACAAGTTAACCACAAACACACGTGAAGTCAGCAGAAGGGACTTTTGCTCCAAGCCGCCACCCTTCAGACATCTCAGCTCTGCCTTTTAACTCCAAACATTTCCTCTAGTGGGCCAATCAGGATAGTGCAATCATCAGCAGAATCATCAACTAATTGAACTCCACCTGTTAGCAGGCCCGGACTGGCCATCGGGCCATCAATGTACCAAAGTGATCATTTCCGTTTTTGTCATTCGATAATAAATCATAAATCGGTTAGTCTTGACTGACAGCGCTGCACTATAATCAGCTCACGTGTGTTCCGCGCTTCCGTCAAACAGTTCCGAACAGAACTGATGCGCGGGACTCGATGAAAGAGAGAAAGCGGCCAGAAGAAGCAGTGAAATGTAGCAACATCACTGACCTGTTCAGGGCTTCAAGTGCAGGTCAGTTTCATCTGTAAATACGCTATAGTTTTGTCTTTATTAACCTAGTTGAGTATTCAATTGCTAGTAGGCTATCAATAGCACCCCATTATTATCACCATTCAGAATACTGTGCTAAAGGACATCAATATCGATTGTAATGTTACATAAAAAAATTTAGCAGAGACAGATATTCACATGGATTTATTGTACAGGGAGGGAAGGAGCTAGAGCAGACAGCAACACAAAAATAATATGAGTCACAGTTATTAGTGTGTTCTAGGGTTGGGCGATGTCTACCAAACTGTGTTGAACTGTGTTAAATAGGATGCTATTATCCAAAATGAATTCCAGTAATTTTATATATATATATATATATATAATTATTATAAAAAAATTTTTTTTACATTTACATTTGTTGATTTTGTCACAATTCTGACCATGACCTTAAACCTCAATGTTCAACTCTCTTGTTCTCCATGAATTACTCCTTTATTGTATTATTATTTACTTTTTGTGTGCACATTCCTTGTTGCTTATTTTTGACTGCATGCGTGTTCCTGGGAAACCAAGCCCATGACCTTTCCCTTGTTCGCGCCATTCTTTATCAGTTAGTCTAAAGGAATATCATGCTTGGCTTCCCTCACAACCTCAAGTTTTTTGGGGCAGTGTGAACATGACAGTAGTTTCTCAACTTTCTGAATACACCAGACAACTTGTTTGAAACTTCAAAATATATATCTTTGGTGAGGCAGTGTCAACCAACCAGTTGGCATGTTTTTATTCAGAATAGCCAAACTCTGGTTTGGCCTCAAGTAAGCATACCAGATGTGAAAAAGACCTCAGTCACAAACAGAGCCCACTATTCAGGGCTGTTATATTTCATGGCTACCCTCAGTGTCCCCTCATCTTACCCCAGTGTCCTGAACTATTCTAAAAAAAAAACCTTTTGGTTATGTTTCAGTTGCAAAGTTCTTCCAGCAGCTCTAAGTCTGATAAAGTAAGTTGAATGTTTGATTTTGTTCTTTTTTTTTCCTCATCACTGAATTGTGTGTCATCTTGTCACTTATAATTTTTTAAGGCTTCAGTGTTTAATATTTGCTTACTTTGGAAAAAAACTTGAATGAAAAAAGAGTTACAAGTCCACCAAGGAAACCCACCTTAAATTTAGCAATTTCTGTAAGATGAGAGCATTATGATGCATGCATGAAGTCTCCAAGAATATTAGATCAGGAAAGTAATGGGCCATAATGAAAATCTGTACTTCTGTCAGTCTTTCTTATCCTCAAATAAGAGCTATGGGCCTGAGGGAGTAATCTTGATTTTTATTTTTATTTATTTATTTATATTTCAAGATGTTTGTCTCAAGTTTACCTACTGGGATCAGTAAACTATGTTTATCTACCTGTCCTGACAAACAAAACACAGCTATTGTTGTTAAAACAGTGATTCTCAACTGTTATCTAATGCAATATTCAAGATATTTCCTCTAGTATTTCTGCTGTAATTATGGTAAAATTTGTTTTCAAACTTTTATATCACCAGAAAATGGGAGTAATAATAGATTAAAATTAAACATGATTAACTGTGTAATTCCAGATGCATCAAGAACTGCATGTTCTTTTTTTTTTTTTTTTGGTAGAATCAACAGTTGTTGATCGGAAAAAATGCTGGTAGATGTTGTACATCAAGATTTTTAGAAAATGTTTTAGAAAGCATTTTAGTTAAATTAGATTATAATAATATTCAACATTTTTAACACTTAAAACACTATTAATAATAATAACACAATCACAAAATGTAAATCAATTTTTCATACTGTGCATTATAATATTGTGGTGCCTAAATTCACTTGTAGTCTTTAATATGATTTATTTTAGTTTTTACTAGATAGAATTTTAATATTGTCCATTTATCATTTTTGGTTATAACATGATAATTATCAGAATTTTAATAATGGTACATTCCTACATTTTAAATAATTAAGTCATCTTATTCCCCCTTTGAAGGTTATGTAGTAGGTGATTTAGGAAATTTATATTATCCTGTATTCCTGTTTGATTTAATTAAAATTGCACTTGTTTGCCTGATTTTAAACTAAACGTTTATTTTAAACAGCCTGAACCACCGAAGAAACAGTCCAATTGGCGCCGAAAGCATGAAGAATTCATTGCGACCATTCGTGCTGCTAAAGGTTTAAATCAAGTCATGAAAGATGGTGGACCCCTTCCTCCACCCCCTCCTCCATCCTATGATCCAGGTAAAAAAAAAAAAAAAAGTTTATTGACACTTGGAATAGTTACAGTAAGATCGGTAAATACAGTAACAGCGATTGACTTTTCCAGATTATATCCAGTGTCCCTATTGCCAGCGACGCTTCAGTGAGAATGCAGCAGATCGCCATATCAAGTTCTGTAAAGAGCAAGCATCCAGAATCTCCAACAAGGGCAAGTTTCCTGGGAGTGATAAAGCCAAACCGCCAGCCAAGACTCAGGTGAGGCTTCAATGAAGATTACTTGGGATCAGCCAGGAGGTGTTTTTTTTTTTTTTTTTGTAACTTAGATCCATATACCATTTTAATGTGATGGATAGACATAAACGGAATTATCAGTATTATATAGTTAATATGAATACATTTTTAAATTTTAAGGGACAAAAATAACATGATTCATTGCATTATTTTCTCTAATGTAACTGTTTCTTCATATGTGCAATTCAGATATTTTGATTACTTCAGCTTATTACTCAAGTCATGGGTAGATATGGTTCCCGTTCAATCGGTCTCTCCCGTTGCGTTGACACGCTTATGGGGAAACTACTGTTTACTCTAATAATGAGGCGTGATTTGTTCACGTTCGTGTAGCTGCACGAACCAATGGTGCTTCAACCCGCCAAAAAGGGAGGAGCTGACCTCTTTCTGCACGATGCAGACAGGCACAGTGAGTGCGTTACCTGTCTGGGCAGCACCCATACAGAGGCTGCGCTCACTGAGACGGCATGCTCTCTCTGAGAGAACTTGAGTCTGGCCTTTCTCTGCTCGCAGATCGCCTTCGCTCTGCTCTCCCATTTCCTCTCTCCCCTAGGAGAAAGAAACAGTGGAGAAGCAGGATTTAAACACCTAGCACGAGTGAACTCATGCCGGCGCAGCTCTCACGTGCTTCACTCTCCCTCCCAATGCCTTGATTCGCCAGTGTGCTTCACACGTGAAGATCAGCTCCCCTGCCTTGGATGACTCCATGTCATTAACGGCTTTGGATGCTGAAGAGTGGGCGTGTTCAGCAAGGCCATGGCCAATTTGTTGGTGCTGGAGCGCCACCTTTGTGTGAATTTGACGGAGATCAGAAACGCTGACAAGGTCGCCTTCCTAGACTCGCCATATATATATACAGTATCTCACAGAAGTGAGTACACCCTAGGGATGGGCGATATGGGCTTAAAAATATATCACGATATTTCTGGTATTTATTACGATAACAATGTCAATGACGATAATTCAGGGAATCCTGTTTCTTTTAAGAAAAGTATTATCTTTCCTATTTTTCCCCAACATAGGGTGAGCATTAACCTCCTGAGACCCTGCATCCTCATATGAGGACATTATATTTTAGTGAATTTCTCTGAGACTATACATGCCACAGTCTGGATGTCCTATACAGAGCATATTCAGGACTTTTCAGAGATACTAAATGTTTGGATGTTTCACCATGACCACCCCCTCTCCTTGGTCTTCAAAAATGTCTGATATTAATTTAGTGACACTCTTATGGAAATATGATAATATTTTGTAATTGTCATTTAAATCGGACACATTTTTAAACTGTGTGTCATAAATCAACATCTTAGGAAAATGTTATGGGGTTTCAAATCAAAATATAACTTCGTTATGAAACAGGATGTTGATTTCATACATGTCCTCATATGAGGACACCGGGACTAAAAGCATGTTTATTACGCATTTTGGGAGACACAACAAATTAATAGGGAAAGAAATTATATATATTTGAAATATTAATGAAAATCTTGTAAATTATTACTCTCAATATTACACTTCTTTTTTTCATTACGTTGCCCACGTTGCCCCCATTAATATGCAAATTACATTTAGTTTATAGATACACTATATATAATGAGAAAACCGGTTTGTGGCCATTTTACACACATTTTGCATGAAGAAAAATGGTATATCAAATCATTCTGTTATAACATAGTTGAGAATTATCTTTATACAAAGTTTGGTAAAAAAAAAAAAA
>NW_015552531.1:2558739-2559260 GCF_001515605.1 Sinocyclocheilus anshuiensis
AAAATCTATTTCAATATTCTTATGAAATATTATATATTATTATGAAAATCTTGTAAATTATTACTCTCAATATTACACTTCTTTTTTTCATTACGTTGCCCCAAAAACACATTAATATGCAAATTAGATTTAGTTTATAGATACATTATATATAATGAGAAAACCTGTTTGTGGCCAATAACATAGTTGAGAATTATCTTTATACAAAGTTTGGTAACAAAAAATCCTACAAACTAAAAATGTATTGGTGATTTGAAAAAAATCAATTGTTTTTGTCTATGCATGTTCATTGATGTCTTTTTATTTTTTTTTTAAGAAATTGAGTCCCGATGTCCTCTACCAAGGACGTAGCATAACTTATGAATGAAATATCTTTTTATTTTTTTTTGAATGCTCTAAACAATGTAATGACATCAAAAAAATAAAAACTTTTTCCTAAAATGTTTTGCCGGGTCTTAATGAGGTTAATGAGTTCACACGTAATGTAAAGACTGTTTAATTCATACTGGAAGCCGGAGGGT
>NW_015552531.1:2559322-2574419 GCF_001515605.1 Sinocyclocheilus anshuiensis
TTTACAAAAATGTGAGGGGTGTACTCACTTCTGTGAGATACTGTATATATATATATATATATATATATATATATAATTTTTCCAGGTTGATACATCTCACCAGTTTGATACATTTTTGTACATTCTGACATGAACATTATAGCATTCACACTCCTGTAACATGTGACTGGACACATGATATGTTATACGAAGACAAATGTTGTTAAACCAATTGTTTGTTCATTTGAACAAATATTTTCATGTGCAAATAGTAAATAATTTCCTGCTAGACAAGTGTTTC
The DNA here is from genome assembly GCF_001515605.1 of Sinocyclocheilus anshuiensis. Classification (NCBI taxonomy): domain Eukaryota; kingdom Metazoa; phylum Chordata; class Actinopteri; order Cypriniformes; family Cyprinidae; genus Sinocyclocheilus; species Sinocyclocheilus anshuiensis. The sequence continues at coordinate 2,559,603 of NW_015552531.1, forward strand.
CTGTTATACCCTAACAAGAAATGAATAAAGTCCAGGGGCCGTATTCACAAAACATTTTAAGGCTAAAAGTAGCTCCTAACTTGTCGATTTAGGAGAAAAGCAGCAATTACCAGGGTTCATGCGCTTTAAGGTTCTATGGTTTTAGGGTCTAAGCCAACCCAACTGACACTAAAACGCATCCATGATGGAGAATCATGGATTCTCAGACACGCACACAGAATGAAATAGATAAGTTGTATTAATACTTATTAATACTTACACACACACACATTTTGTTGGAGATGGTAGGCAAAAAAATAATCTTCCTGCAAGTCATCTCTTTTTAAGAATTCATATATAATTTTCAGGTATCACTGAAATCTTAATGTGGCATAATTGTAAAAACTGATATGTCTGTAAAAATGAAGTGGTAAACTTTGACTAAATGTGATTTTTAAATGTAATAATGATTTTATGGTGTCTAAATATAAATCCAAAAGTAAAACATGAGAAAAGAACAATATTAGTGAGTAGAATAAGACCATTAGTGGTTCTCTTCTGCCTAGTGGTGCTCTGTAGTGATTATAAATGCAATTTCAAATGGAAATTTACAATAGAAGTACAGTGTTTTTAACCTTTATAATTATTATAGTGCCATTATTTTGTCCAGTCTCCATAAAATTTAGCAGGCTTCTTTAGAATCAGAGTTTGAAGGTATGAAAGAGTTTTCTTTTAGAATTTATAGGATTTGGGCAAGACCATATTTTTAAATGGCCCTGTTATAGCTGTCCAAATGCAAAGGTTAAACTTTTTTCTTTTCTTTTTTTTTAAATAATTATTGACTTAGAGAGTCCAGAAAATTTAACTGCACTGATTTTATTGATGCTATTTTATTGAGCTAAAAACCTAGGATTAGTTTGCAAAAGTGAGTTTTTAAATAATCTCAAATATATAAAGAACAATTTGATTGACAGGAGTGGTCCTAGAGGCAAAGTTGTTCAGAATGAAGAGATCAATCATATGATATGAGGATATAGTGTGTGCGTGAATCTATGAACATTTTCTGCAATATGAGGTTATTTACCATAGAAATGTAGTGTTTTGTTCGTTGTGAGCCCAAGGATTCCAACGATATAAGACACTTGAGCCTGTGACGGTTTAGGAGTTATGAGCAATTTCGTACTTCTGATCATTGTAGCGACCCCGTCAGGCCGATAAGTTTTATGTAGAGAATGCTGATCCTTGGCCACTCTAACAATTACAATATGGTTTCTGCACTACGTGCTTGAACCCTTAATAATGGACGTGTCAGTCCTAATTTTAGAGGACTCAAGAGGACTCCTAAGTCACTAATACCAAATCACAAACCATCCTAAAATGGCAGTTACCGGCAATCCACTTCAGACCGTAAACATTTTAGAAACATTTTCCATTTAATTTAATTATGTTCTCCTTTTCATGTACAAATTGGGCAAGAAGTAACAACTGTTCTTGAGTCCAGTTTGGTTTTCTTTCACATTTGCACAACGTCTTACTATCAGCCATAATTATTCTAAGCTGTTAATTAAAAGGCTGCTTATATGCATATCCACTAATTGTTTGCAAGATGCAGACATGCAGGAGGCTGGCAATTACTGAACATATACATGTTTAATCAGTGACACTTGGTCTACATTTTAAAAAATGTATTTTAATATGGCAACATGATACCTCAATCTACAATATTTCTGTGATTAAATCACTGACAGAGACCCATCCCCTATCATCCAATCACTGTGGGCATAGGGCCACTGTTCCCGAGTTAGGCCTACGGAGGGCCTCTAAAGACGATATTCTCCCCAGGGATTTTTTTAAGCTTGTTGACATCATCCATAGCAACGAGGTCAACTCCGCCCTTTCTCTTAGCTTAATTGCTCCCCATTCTTAGTAAAAGTTGGTCTCTGCAGCTTTGTAAATAGGTTTTAAGAGGAAACTCTTACCTATAAACCTTTGCTCCTATTTAGAAGAACTCTTAGTGGTGAGAATTTTTTTTGGTGAATACAGCCCTAATTTGCTGCCTGTGTGCTGCCCATAACAACCATATTTTTCATTTAAACTGCTTACGAAAAAGAACTATGTATAATGCCAATTAAGGGGTTACAAATGAAACTAGACAATAAACTCAACTGCTTGAATGGGCGGCACTAAAGTGTATGCGTGCATGTCTAAATATTGCTCTGCAATGTGTGTAGATATTGATACCTCATGTTGCCTTAATTATATTCCCCTCAATTGCACCATTTGTTTAGAGTGCTTTGAGTGGATTGATATAAACATTGCATGTTTCTGTGTCTACAGTACAAACCTCCTCCACCAAAGGCAAATTCTCCCGCTGTATCCACAGTGTCTTCTCGTCTACCTCAGCGCTCAGCATATGGGCAGAGTGCTGGCACAGGTATGGACTTGTTTTAATCAATTATTTCCTTCTTGTTATTTTATCAAGAATCACCTTTGTGAAACTTGACACAACCAGAGCTGTTAAACTTACAGGATTGCTCCTGTGTTCGGCCACTTTAGTGAGCAAAAGATCCGTTTTTATTGCTTCAAATCCAGCTTGTATTATTTTGAATATTTTTATATAATTTTATATTACATATTAATTTTTTTTTTCAATTAGCTTTTATTTTCAGTTTGCATTTTAATTTTCAGTTTTAGAAATTTTGTTTTGTGCTTTTGTCAGTTTTATGGTGTTTTACTTAAATCACTTTTACTTCAATGGCTATAACTTTTGGAAATAATAATGAGATATTGTAACCATATGTGGCACAGATGTGTATGGGCTCAATCTTAAGTCTGAAGTCCTTAAAAAAATTGGTGTTTGGCCACTTGCTGGCGCTATATAAGGAAAATAGACAGTATAGAAATGTATTATTTTGTTGTTGTTGTTGTTTAAATAAAAAAAAATATTTTAGCTTTATTTCAGTTACATGGAACATGATCTTTACTTAATGTCCTAATGATTTTTGGCATAAAAGAAAAATCAATAATTTTGACCCATACAATGTATTTTTGGCTATTGCTACAAATATACCCCAGCGACTTAAGACTGCTTTTGTGGTCCAGGGTCACAAATAGTCTTTTGACTCCCTTCAAAACATTTAAAATGCACATTAGTACCATTGAGTTGACAAGCATCCATCACTTTTAAGAGGTTTTAGTGTGCTCCTAAAATACTTTATATTTTTGTTTATATATATTCAGATATTTTTGGCCCTGTTCCTCACACAAAGCAAAGACTTAGAGAACATAGTGTAGAAATGGTATTTTATTATTCATATTAAAATAAGGACATTAAAAAAAAGGCTCTGTCAATGGTTCGAAAAGCTCTTTCCCCTCTCCCTCCACAGGTATTCCTAGCAGCAAAACCTCATCCACTGGCTCAGTGAAGAGCATATCATCAGGATACTCTCCATTACGGAACTCCTCCTCTGGCTTGACCAGCCCTCCCTCTGAGTAAGACACCAGCTCACTGACCAGTCCTGATATTTGACATTTTCTTCAGGCTTTTAAGATCATCATGTTTGTGTTTGCAGAGGGAATATGAAACCCAAGGGCATGGTTTCACAAAGCTCGCTGAGAAATCCACCTTCTGGAATAGGGATGAACAAGAAGAAGGTCCAAAATGCAGACAACTGTATTTCAAGGTATGAAGTTGCAAGTATTGGTGTACAACACTGCTGTACTGTTAATTGTGAGTGACTTCTTGGGACTTGTGGTGATGAATGCAAATGAAATTGACTGGGAGAGATCCATCAACTGCTCCTATTCAATCCCTTTTTTTAGTCTTTTCTAATTCACAACATCAGTTACAAAAGGTCTTTTAGTCAGTTGTCAGTGTTTTTAGGCCAGTTTTTTTTTCTAACCTAACCTCTGGGTTACAGTAATGTTTTAAATAGTCCACATTGACTCATTCACATCTTGATCTTATTTTGTTAGGAATGATGTGAAAAATGAAAATGAAATCGATTTTTCCACAACGGGCACCAAGTTTTGCCATGAGTGTGGGACCAAGTACCCTGTGGACTGGGCCAAGTTCTGCTGTGAATGTGGAGTGAAACGAATGTGCATTTAATAAGTACACATAATAGTAAGACTGACTCACTAGCCTAAAAAAAACTGAGTATTCCTTTCCAACCCAAGAACCTAGTGTACTTGGCAAATCCTTGTGCTGTACAAATATTTCACTTGCAATCTGCTTTTGTTTCTATAGAATGAATCCCATCTCAATCTTCTGCTGTTTTTTTTTTGTTTGGTTTTTTTTGTAATATGAAAGTGCAATATGATTGGTTACTGCTACAAAAGTAGTAGTATTATCACCGTTATAGTTATGATTAAAATATTGATATGTTAAATTGATCTAGGCTTTAAAATGGGACCATATCACACACAAAATGCAACTATTCTAATGTTAACAGGTCAATATCTTATTGTAGTGTCATTTTGAGGGAATTCAAATGCTATGGTTTTACTTAAAATATATATATTTTTTTTTTTTGTTAAAAAATGTTAAATGCATTGACAACAGTTCTTTCACTGAGCAATCTGCTTTTGTATTTCACTTTTTTATACGTTCTTTATTATTTTGTGTTTTTAACAGTATTGAACATGAAATGACTTGTAGAAAACATTGTTGTATATTTATTTATATATCTGTTCAACCTTGGTTGATCCAGTAGTCTGTCCAACATGTTTACACATCATCACAACATTCAAAACTGAAATGTCATGTACATCCTTCAAGAGCATCCTCCATATTACAACCTTACAAAAAGTAGCTTTACAATGGTATTGTATTGCTTCAGAGCATTTAAGCTTTATCACTGCTGGTCCAGGGTGAGAGAGGTCGAGGCGTTGGTGTCTGTTTGTGCCGATCTCAAGCTCATTTGCATTTCAAAGCATCACTCTGGCAGCAAATATAGCTTATGAATACCTGCTATATGTATTATGACAGAAATTTTGACATTAAAGGATTGAATGGTTAAAATGGATTGAACTGATCATACAGAAATAAAGTGGAAAACAGAATTCAGATTGTGTCCTGTTTGATGCGTTTATTTAATCGTTTATTTAGGGCTGCCAATTTAACACATTAATTTAGTGTATTTATCTATTAAAAATATAAGCATTTCATCACTGACCCAGTGTTTTTATAATGCCTATTCAGTGATTTACTCACAAAAATGTAATGTCATTGAATTAATTATCTTCATTTAGGGGCTTTTCTTAACAAATATTGATATACTGTATGCAATTTATGTAGTTATTCATTAAAGCATTGATTGACAGCCCTAGATTTGAGGGTTTTTTTTGTTTGTTTGTTTTTTAACATGGTTCTGTTCCATATTTTATTTTCTCTTTATGAACCCAATATTTTCCTTGCAGCTACTGGCATGATGTTACACAGAAAACGGAAAATGAAAGTGGAATTTTGATGTTACACAGCACTACAAAAATATTTTTAAAAATCACCATTAATGTCAAAGGTTCTGGAAAAAAAAATAGAGTTCTGTACCGTTATATATAAAAGCATATATATTTGTGTAATATGAAAGCAGGGAGAAGTGAACAGATAGTTATTTATACAGGAGAAGAGACCCTATAAAGCTCATGTACCATATAAGCCCACCTGTTTATTTTTTTTAAATATAAGAATGATAGACAGCTTGTTTTACTGCTAATGTCTTTCATTCACTGTAGAAGTAGCATTAAAAATCTGTAAAAAGGCAGTTTAAATAAAATAAATAAAAAGCAACCGGATATGATTTTCTTGGTATTTAAAAGCAATATTCTGTGTCTGAAAATCTTGAGCCTCTGTAGTTAGTGTGGAATGCAGAGTTTTGCTCACAAAGATAGATGTGGTAGAAAGAAAAACAGTAAAAACTGTGGACAACCACATTAAATGGAACCATTTGTGTCAAAGACAAAGTTTAATGTTTTGTCTGTTATTATAATACATAAATATGATTCTTTTCAAGAGGCTTTATAAGGAATGGTTCTATTGATAACCCACAAAACTAGGAACCACATATAAAAAGCATTAACTAAATTCACTGCGTTTGGAGCACATCCAGTTCATTAACTTTACCTACTTACAATATTTGTCATTGTATGCTGGGTAAAAAAAAAAAAAAGTCAAGACTTGCTACTGCAAAAGGGGTACGGAATGTGATCCAGATTACTGGGGGACCCGTATTGAAAGTTTTATATTGGGCCCAACAATTGCTACAGTTGTTATGCCTCCCCGAACTGGAAATACTGGCCTAAAAATAAGGGAAGGTTCACAAACGTGCTGCTTTGTCAAAACAACATAAAAAAAATGGAGTTGAAAAGAAAAACCTGAAACTAACAGTGAAAAACTGGGTCCTGATAGATGAACCAAAGAAAAGATAAATCTGCTGACTTTCTTAAAAACGGTTTCTAAAGAAACAGCCATATAAAAAGTTGTTTGGTTATTGTTAAATAGGTGCTGGAATTATATATGTGTACTTATATGCCCATTTCAGAGGTTTGCAATTAAATAAAGCAATTCAATTTTGTTTGAAAAAAACAAGTGTTTCAATGAGAGCTTAAACTTCGGCTTTCTCAGAATTAATTGAAAAAACGTATAAGATTTGGAATTGGGTGGGCTGAATAGGGTCGCTTCCCCAAATAAGAAGTATGTGTAGATTATAAAGTTCTAACTTGAGGCCTAGAGAATTAATATAATATAGGCTTTGACGCCAACTTTGTGTCACAGCAATGTACAGTTAAACTCTACTCGTTCAGCAATCAATAGCAAAAATAACAATACAAAGTACAAAGTTTTGAAACATTTTCATGCATAGTAGTATTTTTCATGTTTATGCTTAGCATGTATTTTCCCATAAAAAGCATTGTTTGTCTTCAGACAAATACTGAATAGTGTGAAAGGTACATGGTTAGTCCAGTTACTTCATATTCTGTACATTAATTTGTTGTAGTAGAGATGGATGGAGGCCAAGTATTATATAACGGTTTGCTCTGAAGTCTTCCCACGCTCTGGAAGGTCTGTGCTGAGGGACAGATACGCATTGTATTGCTCAAATTGTCTCTGTAATTTGGCAAGAATGTCTTTCACTCTGCAAATCTTCCACTTTCGTATTTGCTGTTTTGGATTTTTTGTCCCCTCCCTCTGTTCATCCACAAATTAAACAAAAAGGAAGTTTAAATGAAAACGATGTAAAAGAAAACTTTATGTGAGAAAACGGGTTGTTTCGGTTACCTTCTGATGGCACCAACATCTCAAGGACGCATTTATTTCTTCCACAAGTTTATATAAAACATCTTTTAGTTGTCCATTTACATTCTCTGATTCCCTCCCGATTCTCCTCAGTTTTCCGTTAACCCTGCAGATTTTTCTGTGGATGGACTGTTGTGCCTGTGAGCACATCAGAAACAAACCAGCAGATGAGTGACAAGAATGGAGGAGAAACTTGTGTCTTCAAACAGGGTTGTTAAACTAACAAGTTGCATCTGTGTCTATGTGCTGTGAACAGCACCCAGCTTTCCCTGAACTTCATATGTATAAGCTCTGTAATGAGTGAGAATGGCAGGTCAGAACATTTACTAACCAAATCTTAGAAACTACTTTTGCTCTTTCAGTTCAAGAGAGAAACATGACTAACATATGCGTAAACGCTTGAACAGTTGGAATTTGTTTAATAGATAAGTATAGTCATTTTCTTACATTTTTTGGCTCCGACATGCTGACATTTCTTATTGTGCAGTTTGAATTTAGTTGTTCATTAATGGCCTCCTGAAAAGTACAAATACAATTTTGTTGTTACATTTTTTTTTTTTTTTTTGTTAATGTTTAAAACATTTTATTTTGTGGATAATATATGTTTATTAGCCATGGTTCATAAAAAAGTTAGTTTGTCTATCATCTATCATGCCTGGAACATAACCATATTTTTTACAGATAACTCCTGCCCATTTTATTGTAAATTTAATATACTTTTTTTTTTTTAAGTGTATAGGGGAGAGCAGGGCACAAAGTAACACTTTTTGACTTTCTCAAATTGTGTATTCAAAACACTTTTGAATTTTGGTGCGCTTTTTTCTCTATATAATGTTGATATGGTAACTAGTAAATGCTGTAAATTTGGTTATGCTAGCATGTGTGGAAATATTTAAACCACGTGTGTTACAATTTACCCCGCGTTACTTTGTGCCCCGCGCTCCCCTATACACACAAGTGAGAATAGGCCAATATGAGATTAGCTATTAGAATCCAGTCAACATGTAATTGTGATACTTACAACGTGCTTCAGCTGTATCCTAATGATATTGCGGTAATCCTCGGTGATCTGGTTTTTATTGTGGCCACTTTCACAGGAACACGCAAGAGGTAGTATAATAAGCATCAAAACAGGAGTACCAAGACGATGCTGCGGATAAAAAACCACACATGCACATGCGTAACCATTAAAAGTTAGTGTTACACACGGTTTCATTCAGTGATATGCAGGATTTACGCGTAGCCTACGCACCACTCAATACTTTGCCATTCAATAGGATCAACCTGACTGAGCTTTCAGGATGATCATTTCCATATGAATAAACCCTTGTGAACATTCACTTTCATAATAAACACGCTTTTTTTTTTGTAAATCACTTACGAGTTTCGTTTTGATTGTTGCTTTACAATCACCGGGAACCCCCAAGTAACGATAGCTATAAATACAAGCTTTTCCAGTAGTCGGGCTCAAACTACGCTGTGCTCGTGTAGGTAAGAGTAATGCATTCATTCAGCTCGTTTTCTTGTGCTACACTGACAACTTACCATTGGTCATTTTTGAGCCATATTCGCATGCAGACCGAAGCCGTCACTACAAACTCGTTTCAAGATGGACAGATGGAAATGCATGCTATCCTATTGATTGTCCACGTGAATCAGTTTGGTGGTCAGTTGTTGTATTGACTCGAATGCTTTCCTCGTCTTTAAGACATTGAAACGCTCATAGTCCATTGGAATTAAACTTCCGTCACTGCTGGATCTCATCGCTTTCGTTTTGCCTCTGCATGACTGGGGCTATATCGCTGCGGGACATGCTTCGTGTGAGTTCGGATTGAACGGAGAGGACAAGTTACCGAAAGGAGGGGCCTTCCCGGTTTCCACATGACAGCTGCAGTCAGTCTGGTTTGATCGCATTATATCGTCGGAGAACATCAATTGCGTGACTTAAGTGTATAGCAATTATCTATAAATGTCTGTGTCAACGACCCATTAATGTTGGTTTCAATGTTTGGTTCATTTAAGGAATTCCCCAAAAATGTTGTTATCCAAATAGTGCGATGATTCGAGCACCTCAAGTGGAACAGATTCCACTGAATCATATCGCAATAAATGTCAAGTGACTGTCAAGTGCAGTATGACGGTGCGGTTTTTCGTTTATCTTCTGAATCAGATTGTAGTCTGGAAAGGTAGACAGATTCTTAAATTACATTTACAAAACATTTGGGATTCTGAGTAATTTTATCGTTTTATGTTTAATATATGCAATGGTAAGCGACAGACCATTTATTGCTGTGGTGGCTGAACTTTATTGAGGGCCGTGGGACAAACGTAAAGGTTGCATTATATCCAGCTATATTATATTAAAATGTGTTAAATTTGTAAATTATTTTTAAATGATTAAATAATTAAAATGATTCCATTTAAATTTTAAATTATTAAATAATGAAACTGTTTTTTTTTTTACATTTTTAAAAACCAAATTCAAATTGTTTTTTACATTTCAATGCACAAATAAAACAAAAAAGTGTTCAAACAAAAATATAAATGAGAAATTAATTATGTTTCAATTGCATGTTTTTCTTTTTTCTTTTGATATGACAAATCAAAGGTCGTCACGGGCCAACTTTGGCACCTTAGGCCCTGGTTTGATAATCTCTGATTTATTGTCAATCAATATATAACGTAAATCGCGAATATAAACTATTAGGACCTTTAGGACCTTCATTCTAAAATACATTCATAGGACATTTTGCGCAACCATTCATTGTCTTTTGGAATGAAATGAAATTCCAGGACATAGAACGATTCATAGACCTATTTGACTGACATTTTCCGTGGTATTATTTACAAATGTAAAAAAAAAAAAAAAAAGGTTTTATGTATTTTGACCATTTTAATTGTATGCTGTGTTGAACTAGCCTACTTGTTCGAAATAGTATAAATTACACATTCCCACAAATAAAGACACAGTCAAGGTTTCAGATGTTATTAAATGTTATTGAATCACAAAACAACATAGGCTATGCATGAGCAGGCTGAGTGAAGAAACACGGAATTCAGAAACATAAGCTACTTTATACATGGTGAAACACAGACTTTTTCACTGACAACTTGAACAAATGACAATTGAACAGTTCATGGCAGTTCAGTTAGTTCATGGCACAAACATCTGAATGTATTTTAACTAATAATCTGTTAAGCATTATATATTTGTCACTGTTATTAAAGTTATTATAAAGTGTTACGGGAACAACTTAATGAAAAACACATAGAGTGATTGCTTTGCTTGGATGAATATGAATATTATTTAAGTTATGTAATGTTTGCACAGTAGGTCTAGGCCTTGCTTATTGACTTCTCAAAACATTGGCTAACATTCGGCAAGTTTCTCTTAAAGGTATGAACAAACATTCTTCTAGTAACGTGATATAATATTTGTTCAGAGTTATTTGGTTTGAATAATGTTCTGAAAACATTACCCAAAAAACATCATTTATATATTGTTTTTTTAACTTTTTTTCTGACACATTTTAGTTGGACGCTCATCTAAAAATGTTTGAATGTTACTATTTACTTCAGAATGTTCACAGAACATTTAAAAGTAGCATTCCTATAATGCAAAATGATTAAATGGAATGTTACCTTAACGTTTGCACCAAGAATTTTGTTTTTTTTTAAACATAAAAAAAAAAACTGGACTTTCAGAGAATGTTTAGAGAACATTTATAAATAACATTTTCTTAACTTAATGGAAACATGTTTTTATTAGCTGGGACTAATCTCTAATAGAGGATTACTCAATGAAGCAAAGGTTGGCTCCCTGTGTGTTCTGGTTAATCAACATTTAACTGTAGTGATGACAAATGTTGAATGCAGTCACATTTGGCAGCGAAATCTCAAACAAGTCCAGTCAACTTTATTTATATGCTTCTCTTAATGTATTCAGCAAATTATACTTCAGAAGAACTAAAAAGATTAAAAGAATAATTACAGTATAAACTAACAATAACAACAATAAAAATAACAGAAAGAACAAAACTACAAAATAAATAGCCCAAATTAAAATATAAACAAGAAAAAGACATACAGTATGACCTGCTGTTGGTGATGATAGGCCTTGCCCAAAAATATGTTTTTATGTCTAAATGAAAATGCAACGGATTCTTTTTTAATGGCAGGTGCTTTGCTTCCTACAGATGCCATCATAGCTGGAAGTAAACACGAGGGGGGAAAAGGAGTTTATAGAGAGGTTGCTTTTTTTTTTTTTGGTTTCAAATATTTTTATGTGTTATAAGCCAGAGTAGGGCTGGACAATAATTTAATATCAATATATATCGCGATAATTTTTTTTTCAATAATGGTGATATGATTTTTAAACACATTTCCAATATTTCAATATATATTACAGCATTTGTCACTGACTGATGTTCAGGGTGAGGCCGTCAGAAAGAGCAGAACACAATTGGCTACTTGCGCAGTGTTTCTTATACATTGACTTATTTGTGGCATTGATAGGCTTTTGTTTAATTTTGTTCATATCAATATCGGAATTAAATCGTATTGAATGAAATTAAGAAATATATTGTGATATACATTTTGGCCATATCGTCCAGCCCTAAGCCAGAGGCAATAATTTAGCAGCATATCTTTTTTTATAACCACAAATCTGCCAGGGATCATTTTGGATGCAGAAGTCCATCATTTAAATCCATAATTTAATCATTCATTTTGGTATGAAAAATTAAAATAATCTTAAAATCAAGTTATCTAAACATTTTAAGAACAGATAAACATGAATGATCTTTCATGACTTTCTGACATTAACATCCTAATTTTCCTAGAATTCCTAATATGCATTTGAGAAATAAGAACAGATAAAAAAACACAAACAAAGGTACGGTAGCATCTGAGAAGTGTCTCATGTGAAAGCAAACATGAGTCACACAAGCAGGAAACAAAGATTCTGCGTAATTAAAAAGATCTATCACAAGCTGTCTGGTTTCACCTGGGTACCTGGATGACTTATCAGACAGGATTGTACTTGCTTCTAAAACACAATATGATTCACTGACCAACTATTTCTCCACCTTTGCAGAAACAATGCTGTTTCTTGTAAGACTGCAATCAAAACAAAACAAACAAAACTGAAGGAAAACTCAAATGTGAAAACCCTGTATTTCTTTAAAAAATTATATATATATAAAAATATTTTATGTGAAATATCTTATTCAGGTCAGTACTAAATAAAAAATAACATGCATTTTGTATGATCCCTCGTATTTTGGTAAAATAATTAACATTTTGCAGATTCTGCAAGGTGTATGTAAAATTTTGACCTCAACTGTGTGTGTGTGTGTGTGTGTGTGTGTATATATATATATATATATATATATATATATACACACACACAATTATTACATAATTTTCAGGATCACACAAAGATATTTGCATATTGAATATTGTAATGCTCCCAAAGAACACCAGAACAATATTTCCTGTTTGGATATTGAATCAAAACAGGGTTTTATTTTGATCATCAGTTCAGCCAATAAGCGCCAGTATCATATTTAATACGCAAGGCTTATATACGTATACTATACAAATATATGTCCCTCTAAATTTATTTAGCCCAGTAAATGTTCATCTTGAAATTTCACTAACAATAAAATAGTTGTACTTACATTTACTTTATAAAACCCAGCAAAAGATTTCCCCGCAAAAAAAATATTTTTTAGAATTATACTAAAATGCCTTACTTTTAGTAATTACTAAAACAGTATGAACTGTTAGTTAGAGGGCAGAAGGAATATAGTAGATTGTATGCAACAGGTTGATAATTTTGAGAAATTCATGCAAATATGATATTTAAAGAAATTTAGACTTATTTACTATCACTTAAAAACACTGGAATATTCAGTTACTTGATTGCAATACCAAAATGCATAAGTGGATCTGAGTTCTGTTTGATTATAATTATAATTTTTTATAATTATTGCACAGTAATAAGATATAGAAATTAAAAATGTACATTCATATTTACATTCGTAAATGAATACAGTACACCAGAGATGCATGCTGCTGTCATGAAGCTGTACAAACACAGCTTGTTATTAAGAAGTCTTCATGTTATTAGATTAGCTTGTTATAGATCTTTCTTCAATGTTATAGTAAAAAAATCTTTGTTAAAATGTTTACTTCCATGCTTACTCCTCTGATACAACTGAAATGTGCAACCAGAAGTTTATTTTATCATTTTGATATTGTTAATTAATCAATTGTAACAATTCAACGTGGGTTTAATAAATCACAGCAAAGGCTTTTCAGTATTGATTCAGTTTAATAATAAGTTATCTTTTCATGAATTGCTTTTTGAATTTTTTTTAATCTTTATTATCGTTCTGATACATGGGAAAAGTACAGTGGTTTCCCACGGTTTAGGAGATGGCATTCACACCTTTATGAGAAAAATAATTGCTCAAAATATGAATTCAACTGCCAACAACTGACTCCCAAAAGGCATATATTAGCCGTGTGCAGACAAATATTGTTCATAATCTACAATATATAATTACATACATTCAACCTTTTTAAAACATATGTGTGTGTGCATGGAACAATGCTGAACAATTTTTCTATATCCTGCAATGCACAACAAATAAAAGATGGCATATAGCAGGGATCCTCAAATCTGGCCCACGAGATCCACTTTCCTGCAGAGTTTAGCTCTAACCCTAATCAAACACACCTGAGCATGCTAATCAATGTCTTCAGGATCATTAGAAAATCACAGGTAGCTGAGTTTGATCAGGGTTGGAGCTAAACTCTGCAGCGCATTGGACCTCCAGGGCAAGATTTGAGGAACCCTGGCATATAGCATGCCACATTAAAGGGCTGTTATACCTAACTAAAACAAAAACCATAAAACATTTTTTGTTACTTGAAATAAAATAAAATTTCACCAAAAATAAAAAAAAAAAAATTAAAAAATTAACTTATTTTATTCACATTTCTCATTTTCATTTAGCTCATCTTCTTGACTGAATTAAAGCTGCAGTCCATAAGTTTTGCCTCTTTGTCACCATCTCTGTTTGAAAACCTGGAATTGCAGCTGTGTGCGGAATTATCTCGCTTGCGTTGTGAGTCGGCACGGCTCCAGCGCGGATGAATCTAATGTTCTGAAGAGTATGTGTGGCAGTCAGTCACCGCACCGGTGTGGATATTTACTGTACTTCGCAATCACAGATTCTAGCCTACGTCTTGGAATATGACCCAAATAAGAATTTTAACCGTATATTGCCATCTGAACAAGTAAGTAACAAGTCTGCCACGTTTGTTCGGACCAACGGAGGAAAAAATCATTACCATAAATCTCGCTACCAATGGTGATTAAATCTAAAGATCGGTTAGCTCATATCACATCAAACCGTTCAAATTATTATTATTGTTATACTTTATTCTCAAAGTGTTAATGTTAACAACATCAGCATTGCGTGACTATGAGTATAGTGTGTATAAGCGAGTAGATTTCAATTTCTGCACAG
>NW_015552531.1:2576686-2577613 GCF_001515605.1 Sinocyclocheilus anshuiensis
CGGGCAGAGGGTTCACAGACGGCCTCCATAGCCGTGATAGGGCAGGACGAGAATTCACAAATGGCCTCCATAGCCATGACAGGACGGGCAGAGAGTTCACAGGTGGGTACTACTGACACCTCTGGAGGTTCTGCAGCGGGTGCCGCCACCTCTGGAGGTTCTACAGTAGTGCCCTCAGGATACAGGGAGAGTTTGGCAAAGGTTCCTTCAACCTTGACATGACAGGTAGAAAGTGCGTTTCTGGGCGCCACCTCCACGCAAGGAGCTGAAGAGAGCACCGCCGCATCGGGAGGTTCTGCAGCATGCGCCGCAACCTCTGGAGAAACTGCAGCAGGTGCCATTGCTTCGGGGAACACCGCAGCAAGCACCACTACCTCAGGAGATTCTGCATCTTCAGCCGCCAACTCTGGAGACCTAATAGTGAGCGCCGCCACCTCTGGGAGTTCAGTGGTGGTGTATGCAGCCCAAACACACCAAAAAGCGATCCCCATCAGGGGAAACACTTCAGACAGGGGAATTAGTTCAGGAACAGAAGGGTTAGAGTGAGTGGGTTTGGGGATACCAGCTGTGCGTGCAGACACCAGTGGTGTATCCCTCACACTAGATACCAGACTGGGATACCGAAAGACTGACCTTGAAGATCTGGGTGCAACAGACAGGACATGACAAGACTCCCGACGATCAGCTGTGTCCTGACGAGACTCAGGATGATCAGCTGTGACGTGACGTGACTCTGGAAGATCAGCTGTGACTTGACGTGCCTCATGACGATCAACTGTGATTTGACTTGATTCATGACGATCAACTGTGACTTGACTTGACTCATGAAGAACAACTGTGACTTGTCTTGGTTCATGAAGATCAGCTGTGACTTGTCTTGGTTCATGAAGATCAGCTGTGACTTGACTTGACTCAGGAAGATCAGCT
>NW_015552531.1:2577845-2582585 GCF_001515605.1 Sinocyclocheilus anshuiensis
CTGTGATTTGACTTGATTCATGACGATCAACTGTGACTTGATTTGACTCAGGATTGGCAGCTGTGACATAACGGGACGCTGTTGTGTCCGCCTTTTTGTGATCAGGCTCCGCTGTCGCCGCCATTTTGTGAACGTGCTCTAGTGCGGCCATAGGGGGAATCCGAGATACACAGCTAAAGATCAGGACACGAGAAAACAGACAAGGCAAGACTAAGATAAGGCTATGAAAAACTAGACAGGCTCCGTAGAGTAGCTATCGCTATGAGAGTGATAAACGCTATACAATACTCGACAGTTTGAAAGGGATCAGAGTGAGTGTTATATAGTGAATGTGTGATTGGTTACAGCTGTGTGCAATCAGTGCAATGGATGATGGGATATGTAGTCCGGGATGACATGCAACAGTTTGTGTAGTGCGACAGTCAATGTAATGGAAGGGTGACCTCTGGTGGTGAGTGAATTGAAGTTCATAGACCGGATTCGTGACAGACACAGTGCCATGCTCGAATTTCCCGCGAAAACCTACCCATACCACTCAAATTAGAAAACATTATTATAAGCTAACCGTTGTGAATCGGGCTAAAGTAAGGTGATAGTTTTGGACACTGGCTGGTTATGTACTTGTTCAAATATTGCACTGCCATGTATGTTTGCACTATGTGTGTACTTTCTTCTGCACTGGAAGCTCCTGTCGCCAAGTCAAATTCCTTGTGTGTGTAAACATACTTGGTAACAAAGCTCCTTCTGATTCTGATTCTATAATAACCCTGCCACATCACACCTCACTTTAATTAATTTACTTGAATTACCCATTTGTTCATGCAAAATAGCCTGTATTTTAAAAGCTGATGATTTAAAAAAAAAAAACAACATTTGAAGGACCAACAAGTTCACAAATTGAAATGTTTCCAACAAAATATTTAAACAGTACCTGAGTCAGTAACCAGTAACGTTAGTTACCAGTGGTGAATGAAGTAGGCCTACCTGAAAGCCACACTTAAGTAAAAGTACAGATATCTTACCAGAAAATTACTGGTAGAAGTTAAAGTCACCGTTTATAAAATTATTTGAGTAAAAGTTTTAAAGTATGTGATATTTATTGTACTCAAGTATGAAAAGCATGCGTGTGGTGCTGCTGACGTTAGTGATGGCCGCTTTTGAAGCACTGCTTCATGAAGATTCGAAACCTTTGCGAAACATTTGTTTCGAAACAGTGGTTCGGAGCGCGTTTCAAAATGCCAAAGTCATTTCGGTAAAAGAGGCTTCATTACGTCATAACTTTTTTTTTTGTAAATGTTATTTTTGTAAAAACAAAATTTGCCCATTGGCCTCTGATCATCATGGCCTCCTAACAATCCCCATATCTACTGATTGGCTCCTCTTCACCAATAAGCTGGTGTGTGGTGGGCGTTCTGGCGCACTATGGCTGCCGTCGCATCATCCAGGTGGATGCTGCACACTGGTGGTTGATGAGGAGATACCCCCTGACAATGTAAAGTGCTTTGAATGCCTAGAAAAGCGCTATATAAATGTAATGAATTATTATTATTATTATTATTATTATAACTGTCGGTGCATTCCAAACGGGATAAATCGCCCTCCGAAGGGCACTTCGGAGTGAAAACAATCATGGCCGCCATATTGAAGGGTCGTTCTAAACCGAAGTGCTCAAAACTTGCCACTTCAAAGGGCTCTTCGGAATGAAGGATTTCGAAGGGTACAACTGATGGACACTTCAGGCTCCAATGATCCTTTGTGCAGCAGTTGTTTGGTCTCCTACACCCTTCAACCCTTCGAAGCTCTCACTCCGGAGGGTAAACCCTTTGAAGGGATTAGGGCATAGGGATGAGCCCTTCCGAATGGAATGCAGAGTGTTTCTAAACGTTTCGAAATTTCAATAGTTCGCTTTAGGGGGGCGATCTCTGTGAACCCGTGAATCAATAATTATTTTAAAGACACATATTATACAGACACTTCATTTGAATGGTATTTTATTATTTTGATTGCATTTAATATATTATACTTTCAAGAAAGCATTTGCATTAGGCTTGTTAAAGCTGTTTTTTTGCATGGTTTGGCATGCGTTTTTGTTGCATTTACACAGTTTTGACCAGCAGGCGTCACCAGCGTGTGGTTTTTCGAGTGCTTTGAAACAGTGAATCATTTTGTGAAGCAATTGGTTTAATTGATTTGAAGCTTCGAAATGGTTCGTTTCTCCCATCACAAGCTGACGTAGAACACGCATGCGTTGCGCCTTGTTTACGAACAGAGGAATGCACATGCATGCATCGTGCTACTCTCCATAATAGCGCCAAGGGTGACGCGGAGGAGAAGACTTGTTGAATAAAGTCGTTATTTTTGTTTTTTTTTGAGCACAAAAAGTATTCTCATAGCTTCGTAAAATCACAGGTGAACCACTGATGTCACATGGACCATTTTAACGATGGCCTTACTACGTTTCTGTGCCTTGACCGTAGTAGGACCCATGCTGTCTAGGGAAGGTCAGAGAGCTCTCGTATTTCATAAAAATATCTTAATTTGTGTTCCAGAGATGAACGAAGGTTTTACGGGTTTGGAACGACATGAGGGTAAGTAATTAATGACAGAATTTTAATTTTTGGGTGAACTATCAACCCTTTACATTGCGAGTAAATCACTCGCATATGCGACTGCATATCTTTACTTTGGGTTACTAAATAATGTCTATCGTTAGCCATTGGCTAATAAATTCTTAGATTTTACTCGCCAGTGTCTATTTGGCTAAGCCAGGCTAATTACGAGTTTAGAACAGATATATTTTCACTCGCTGAAAACTCTGACTGAGCGCATGAGAGTTCCGCTCACCATCAAGCGATCTGTACGAATGAACGAATCGCTCTTTTGAGCCAGTTCTCAGGAAGTAACCAGACAAGCTGGTTCACAAAATCAAACTGAATCGAATTTTTAGTTCCGGGTTGATGACACAAGAGTCCCCCCCCGAATTATGCCTAGTTCACACTACAGGATTTTAAGCCTGATTTAAGCCCGATTTGCAAGTTAACAAGCTCGCTGACAGGTCAGGCTGTGATCGTGGGAAATCAGCAGGTGATCAGTGCACGGCAGTCTTTATGTGTGAACTACTCAATGACGCATCAAAGAGCCTCGCTGAAGCATCGCCGACGCCAAACGAATATCTAGCATGCTAAATATCTGGACCGGTCGGCCAACTCAACATCACGTGGTGTCAGGTGTCGGCACGAGCTACAGCCAATGAGAGAGCAAGGCATGGGTTGAGGTCAGCAGAAGAAAAACAGCAGCAGCAACACGGCTTTAAGAAAAGTTTGGACAGAAGAAATCGAGTGAATTTTTTCCAACGCGCAAACAGCTTGCAGCACTAATTTCTTCCCGATGTTCATTTTCAAATAAACAACTCCTGTTTCACTTGTTGTTTCACTTCATTCCCTTTCAACTTCTCACGTGTGTTTTGGGGATGGGATAGAGTCGATGGGTGACAGAGTTGTCAGCTCGTGTAGTGTGCGACCCCCTGTTGCGGATCATCTACGTAGTGTTGCGTAGTGTGAACACCATAACGACTTCAAAACAGCCACGAAGTCATGTAGTCTGAACAGCACAGCAATCTGCAGACGTTTTAAGTCGTGTAGTGTGAACTAGGCTTTAGCCGGTGTTACGAGATTTTCAGTTTCTGTGGGCGGAGCATACATGAATATTCATGAGTTTCCCTGACATGCACATGGAACTGAGAATTTTAGGCTGCATTTAAACTGCATGTCTTAATGCACAGATCCGATCTTTTGACCATATCCAATTTTTTGGCCCATCAGTTTACAATTAATTTAGACATGACTGGTATCCGATATCTGTGTTTACATAATTCCCGCCCAAAATGATTGTGAGTGATCGCTTTATATGCACATGGTAGACCCTCGGGTTTTGAATAGCCGTGCTATTAAATTACGTAGAAACAACATAAAGATGGTACATTTTAAAAATGTGTTTAATGGCATCTTTTTTACTAAGTAGTCTATTATTAATGAACACCAATAATGCTACTAGGCTGCATTTACACTGCAAGTCTTAATGCACAGATCCGATTTTTTGGCCCGCCTGTTCACTTTAGACACGACTGGTGTCCGATATCTGTGTAATTACCGCCCAAAATTATTGTCGCTTTACTATGCACATAGTTGACCCTTGGGTTTTGAATTGCCGTGCTATTAAAATTATTTATATAATTCACGTCGAGTGGCCATTATTATTTGCCAGCATGGAAGTTTTGCAGCACAAAATCTGACTGAACAAATAAATAATGGAAAATTATGGTAATTTTCATTTGGTATGCTATTTTATCTACAGCTCGTTAAAGGTAGAATTCTTTAGTAAAATAAAGTAGCGCCAAGATGATATTTATTTAAATGAATTCGAATGAATTAATGAGAGAGAGAGAGAGAGAGAGAGAGCGAGTGTGAAGCTTGCAAACTTGTGAAAGTTATCACCTCATTGCTAAGAAATAATGTAGCTTTTAGTAGCGAAGCTGTTGTATTTATACAGTTCACAGGGCAGGGGCATTAAAACACAATATTTATGGGCAAACGTGTCACCATCGCATTGGGAGTTCTGCGGGGTATGGGGGTATATGTGTGTTTAGACGTAGGTCGGAGATCGGATGTCCTGATGTCAGATATGTATCCGATTAAAATCCACATTTGGAAGTGGCGGGCCCACCAGCGGCTTACTGGCGGC
>NW_015552531.1:2582662-2614746 GCF_001515605.1 Sinocyclocheilus anshuiensis
TATGTGTATATATATATATATATATATATATATATATATACGTATATATGTATATATGTATATTAGTTTTTTGGTTTTTTTTAGGCTTTTATTTATTTTTATCCTTCTTTTATTGTTTCTCTAGTGCTTAAATACTTTGTGTTATTATTGTCTGTTTCTTTTAGCCTTGTAAAGCACTTTGGTCAATACTAGTTGCTTTTAAATGTGCTATACAAATAAACTTGTATTGTATTGTATTGTATTGCAGTTAGACTCAGAAAACATAGCCTCAGCATGAGCCAGGCCCAGGCAGGCGATATAGTGCTCGTGTGGGTCCTGCGGGTCGATGGGGCCTGTGCAAATACGACAGAAGGTGCCATTGGTGTGGTGAAGAAGCTGTAATATCTTCTGGTGCATCTTCAACAATGGCAGCGTGAAGGAGAAGATTCTGAGGCAATTGTCGCTCTCGACGCATTTATACTGCCCGCGACCTTGTCAGTATTTGCATGCGATTTGCATAAGTAGCGACAATTAGCCAGAGACGTTTTCTCCCCGTTATCTCATATATGATGTAAGCGTTCTCCAGCCCGGAATGTTTAGTGCAAGTGTGAGTGCAAGTCAGCGGGGGAGGGGGGACAATCACGCTTGGGCTCGGTTCAAGGCAACTGGGCCAAGTGTGAGTACACCCTTCTAACTAGCAAGCGCCAGACCACTGATTCATCAAACCTGCTTTCTTGCAGTCTGTGCTCTTCTGACTTTATTTTGTAGTAAGTAACGAATATGCTTCAGGGAAATGTATCGGAGTAAAAGTATACATTTTAATTAGGAAATGTAGTGGAGTAAAAGTGAAAGTTGACAGAAATATAAAAACTCAAGTAAAGTACAGATTCTTCTAAAAAAAAATCTTAAGTACTGTAATGCAGTATTATTACTTCGTTACATTACACCACTGGTAGTTACACAAGCACAGAAGATTCCTTCTGCATTTGGTACTTGAAAGCCAAACAACCAATTTCCCATTCTCTTTGATTGCATTGCATTTAAATCTAGAACAGTAAATGTGCAAAATTTAACACCTGCAGTCAATAATTATAATTTAATGTGAACAGTTAATCTAATTCCATTCTGCATAAGCCCTCTTTAAAAATTTAAAACGGCATAAAAATGCTTATGACAAAAATGGTCAACAGGAGCCTCAAGTGTATGAACTGCAAACTGGTATGATTAATTATGTTGTTTAAATCAGTCTGTCTTATGCTCTCAACTATACAGAATATTAACTTACTATCATTAAACTTATACTTATCACATTTGACACATTGATTTGCAGGCTACTATTTGCATGAGTGCAGTGAAGCCAGATGGTGACAGGGGACATAAGAATGGCGGTATATTTACCCGTCCACTAAATTTTGAATATCTGCAAGTTCCTTCAACAGGACTTGACCATCTTTAGCTCTAGCTAAGGTATGAAATGGAAAGTTTGGGTGAGTTTCTGACAGTGCATGAACAAATTACAAAATGCACCTTTGTCATACAATCAACATGAAACAATTATTATTATTATTATTAATTTTACATCTGTAATGTCACATTTTTTTAGATATTAGGAGATAAAAATGCAAGAAGGACTGGCTTTAACCATCAGAAATTGATTGAACTATAAATGTTCAATACTCAGAGAGCCAGGTGGTTAGAAAGAAGGTTTGAAATGCAAACAACGTATCCTGTATCCTGTTTACAAATTCCATCTGCCTATTGATAAGGGTTCATGCAGGGTTTGGCACTTCATTAAGTACCTGAGGTGTAAGTCATAGGTTTGCTTTGGCATCACAAACAGGCACAAAGTAATTCACATAATTGTCTCTGAAAGGCATGGTAGCCTTAAGTGTAATACCTAATCATCACATACCTCTAGCATACTTGGGCTTACCTTATATTACCTCACTGTAGTTATAGTGTATTACTTTACTGGTGTTTTGGTTCACTGATGAGTGTCAAGGTGTCGCTGTTACTCATTAACACTTTTTTGGGTTTTCGATATTAATTTAAGACTGTGGGAATGGTTTCTCGTAATTTTAGTGTCTCCTCCATCTTACATTCTGTACTTTGAAATGAACCCTTCATTTAAGACATTTAAAGAAAATTTAAGTGAACTCGACATTTGTTTATTCTAAACAGCCTGTTCATCCAAAAAGCTGAAGATGAAAAAAATTATACATTTGAAGTATCAACAAGATCATACGCTTTTGAAACATTCCCAGCCAAATATTTACACACTATCCAAGTCAGTAGTTACACAAGCACAGAGGATTCCTTCTACATTTTCTATTTGACAGTCAAACCACTAATTCCCCATCCTCTTCAGTTAGATTGCACATAAGTCTAGAACAACACTTAATTTGCAAATTTAACACCTTCAGTCAATAATTACAATTTAAATCAAACAGTTTCCCTGTATTTCCTGACCTGCACTCTAAAAAATTCAAACAATAATCAAACAATAAGACACTGTGTTTTAATATGAAGGAATTTTCTGTATTGATTTTCACATGTGTTTTACCATTTTGAATGATGCATTGCATTGTATTGTGTTTTAGGGTTGAAGGAAATGTCTGTAAACTTAACAGAATAGGTGTGTGTGTGTGTTCAGGTATATCCTACGTTATGGGGACAAAATGTTCCCACAATATCCAAAATCCTTGTCCTTGTGTGGACGTTTTTTGGTCCCCATGAGGAAACAAGCTTATGAATGGTTTGTTGCAATGACCATATTAAGAAGACCGGACATCCCCTTACATTATACAAAAATATTTGATCGCAGAATGCCACGATTGGCTGATCAAAATCATTAACTTGTGGAATCTTCCATGGGGACCGGAATGTTTAATTTCCGGCATGTCCATGTCAAGGGTGAAGAGAGTGCATCCCGCCAAGGAAGCATCACCACTCTTGTTCTTTTTAGCGACCTTACTAGACCAGATGTGCAGGGTGAAGTGTTCAGAGTTCTAGCTAGATCAGGAAACTTACCCAAACATAGTGATAAGACATACTTTCTCACAGTCAGAGGTTCAAACAATTTTCTTCTTTAGTCTCTGAGGAGGATGAGAAGTGAATGCTTAAACCTGTGGATTGGTCAGCCTGTGACTGTGACTGGTCAGCAGGACTCGGGTTAAAAATATATTCTGTGTTGCAAGACATAAGGACTTAGAGAAACATCACATTCAAAAATGAAGACTTGTAATGCTAAACCTGCTTCATTATCATAAAACTAAAGAATGTATTAAAACTGTTTGTAATTCTTAGGATAAATATTGATGAATAACTGATCCAAACCACGCGAAAGGATATAATGAAAGGAAGTGGAGCTCCAGAATCCACTCCAAAGACCCGTTTTAGACCAATGTGCAACTAAGCAGATACAAGAATCAGCAGTGAACAATCATCCACACATAAGCATTTGAGGATCAATCCCAACAATCCCTTGAATGCATATAGCACAATATTTCCCAGTTTCCATGACTACTACAGCACTTCAAATGCCTCAACAAACTCTTGCCTAGCTTCCTCTACAAATTCTTTAACACATTCTGTGAAAAATTTAACCGATGGTTAAAGCAAATGTAGCAGGAATAGTTAGTTTGCTCCAGAGAACCCTCATAAGAGCATAAAAGACATGTTTCAGGTGGGAGTAGTGTAACGGTTCAGATTGCTCACGGTTGGGTTCACGATTTCAGGGTCACGGTTCGGTGTGTGCTATGTTCAGGGAAAAAAGCACTATGGTCAAATAAAAATAAAGAAAATAACACATTGGTGTGTTGACCCATACTGTTCTGCTTCAAGCACGTTGTGGATGCTGGTTGTTTGAATGTTTGTTAGTTTTTTGTTTTTGTAGTGTTTTTGATGTAATTGGTTACATCAAAGGAAATGTTACACCCAAGTTGTAATTGGTAAACTTGGGTGTTTGGTTTGACAATAACCTTAAATTTGACAAGCAGATAAGTACCGTTGTTAAGTCCTGTTTTTATCATATCCGGCTTCTCTCCAAAGTGAAGTCATTTCTATCATTAAAGAAGCTTTAAACAGCAATACATGCATTTGTTACATCCAGGCTTGACTACTGTAATTCTCTGTATGTTGGTGTTCCTCAGTCCTGTGTTTCTCGTCTGCAGTTAGTCCAGAATGCAGCAGCTCGGCTTCTTACTGGAAAGTGCAAATATGAGACTGTTACACCGGTTTTAATATCACTTCACTGGCTTCCAGTAAAGTACACAATTGATTTTAAAATTCTACTTTTTGTTTTTAAATCTCTTCACAAGTTGGCCCCACTGTAATTAACCGAGTTGTTACAGCCTCATACTTTGTCGAGATCGCTCAGATCTACTAATTCTGACTTGCTGCATGTTCCTAGGACAAGGCTAAAAATGAGAGGTGACCGTGCCTTTTCTGTTGTCGGCCCAAAACTTTGGAATAGTCTCCCCTCTCACATCAGAACTGCCCCAACCTTGTCTGTTTTTAAATCCACTCTAAAGACCTATTTATTTTCGTTGGCGTTCGATATCCCATGACAAATTGTCTTTGACTTTGTTCTCAGGAACGCCACACATTTTACAGCTTGTGTATATTCTGTGTATATTTAATGTGTAATTTTGCAATTTGCCTATTGTTGGTATAGTGTTGTAAAGCACTTTGGTCAACTCCGGTTGTTTTTAAACTGTGCTATATAAATAAAATTGTATTGTATTGTATTGTATTATCTGTGTTGTATTCTCTGCATGTTCGTGTTTTATTTATTTATTTATTTTTGCATTGAAGGTAAAAGCCTTATGTGTGTTCGGGTGGTCTGGTCTTCTGTGTATGGATGTTTTGGGTGGGTAGAGAAAGCAGTGTAATTGTTTTTTCTGTCTATTTTATTTTTTCTTGGGTCATTATTGTATGTTGTTTATTGTGTTGAAATAGTGTTTTTTTTTTCTTTTTTGGGGTTAAGTTGGGTTTAGAGTGTATTGTATCACTGTGCTGTGGTTTGTTTTTTCTCTCTTTTTCTCTTTTCTCCTTTCTTTTTTCCCTTTTGCTTTAATCACATGATTGTGCATGGTGATGTGTGTATTATTGTATGTATACTAGGGAGTGTTGGGTTTTAGCTGAGTTAACTCTCCTACCAGGATTGTTCTGTCTCATAAATTGTATTTTGTTTTCTTTAGTCTTGCAGCTGTCTTTTTATTCTATGTATTGTGTGAAATTGTATTGGTTATTTAGTTTGTAATTTGTGTTATGTTTGGATTTTTGTTGGAAGGATTTGAATGTTACTTACTTTTATTTTTCATTAATAATTGTACTCTTTGTTTTATTTTGTCTATAGCTTGATGTCAGAAGTCAATAATTTTTCAATGTAGACAATTGAGTCCTTTTATTGAGTATTGAAATAAAATAATAGTTTTATCCATGTCTCTGCCCTCCTATCGTGGGAACAAACTTGAGAGCCTTCCCCGACAACAGTAATTATTGCAGTTGGTTTAAGAGGCAAATTGGGCCGCTTTTTTCTTCTCTATAGTATTGTTCCACTCCTTTCATACTGTGCATTATATTTAGGCCACATAAACATCCAGGCTAAAGCTAGTGCAGATGGTTCTTCGGAGTCAGGCATAAATGGCGAACCATTAGATTGGATCCACACAGAGTTAAGTATTCATGTAACGGAAAAAGTACTGGTGATTTTATGGCAGGACGTTTTTTTTTCTTTTGTATTATTATTTTTTATTCTTACAGTGTGAGCTGTAAAAATGTAATGTAACACTGGGGTTTAGGCAGGTAAATAGTATGTGGAAAACTGTAGTTAGGTCCCACAAGTTAATGATTCTGATTGGTCAATCATGATTCTGTGGTCAGATATTTTTGTATTATGACTGCTAACATGTATAAATGATCATTGTCCATTGGAAAAAGATTTGTTTCTTAGCTGATCTGGTTTCATTTGTATGACATGGTCTTATTTAATTAAATAATAGCACAAATCAATATTTCATATATATTCATATCTGTATTGTTTTATTTTGTTAAGTTACCACAAATGGAAGTATGGAAATTACATGACCAAAAAGTGCATATATTTAAACATGAACATGTCAGTCTTCTGTGAATGGAACATTGGAAACTTCCTTCCTTCTTCTGCTGTTCAAGTCAAGACGGAAGAAGTCTCCACACCCTTACTGTGATTCACATAGGACACACGCACACACCCATCCCCTCGCACAGATAACAACTCATTCATATGGCAGTTTTTATGTTTTAACGGTATCTTGCGGTTTACAAATCAGTGCACATAGTTGAGGGTGTAGTCAACTAGTGTCACTTTTCTAAATTGTACATGTTGTTTTACTCTATTTTAAATCATTATAAAGTCTTGGTCAGCACATTTTCTGATGCAGTGAAGCTACTTTTGCTGTTACGATATTACACAAATACTTAAACCATGAAAAGGAAGCTTTCATATGCTGCAGATGAATGCTGAATACCCTCCCATGACACTCTGAGGCACTTTTAAATTCCAGCAGCTCAAATTTCCAGCCAAACAGACACAAGAGTGAAAGAAATACATGTAATTCTGTCAACCAAATCTGCAACTCCTGCCCAGACGTGTGAAAAAGCAGAGGCTGATAAAAGAGAAACCAAAACAATTCCTGCAAACTCTGCCATGAGAATGGTCTATATCATATTAATATATACAATATGTTTAACAAGACAAATAACTTATGTGATGTATCTGAATTTGTACTCAATTGTGTAATGGATTAGTACAGAAATAACAATTAAAAATATTTTAAATAAATAAAAATTAAATTCAGGTGTTCTGCACAATTCTTTGCAAATGATTTCTTCTGCAGGGCAACCTTTAAAACTTTTGCATTTTGAATACAATCTGAACACTACATTAGCTCATTTAGAGACTGAGCAAAAGCAAGCAAATTATAGTGTTAAGTGTGCATATACTGTTTCTACATCACAGATTTTGTCATGAAAAAGAGGTTTACAGTTGCCTTAAATATGTTGGGAATCTAATTAAGATCTTTTGTATTTTCAGGAGTTATTTTGGCATTTTACCTCATAAGCATATATCAAGTTGTCTCCATGATTTTGACATTTAGTGGTACATAGTGATGTCTGTTGAAAGATGCAAAGTGTTCGGCAGAATTTATGAATCATTGTTTGGAAGCTTTGGAAACATTACGTGATTATGCCAATGCATGATTTACATCCTGACTGGTGTGAATAAATCTACATTTAAATTCAAAGATACAAGATAGTCTTTGTTTTACCTGACGTTTTATTCGTATCCAAAACAGAGATGGGTACAAAATACATCAAAAAGTATTTTGTTACAAATTACAAATACATGCTCATCAAATATATTTAATTAAGATACAAAATACTGGTGTGATAAATGTATTTAATTAAAATACAAGTAATTTGTAATTTGAAAATACAAAAATGCAAACAATATTTGCAAGCAATCATTTCTAGTGCAAGAGGCAGTGCCATTACATTTAGCAATACTGGAGTTAGATACACACATAAGTGTGCTTTCCCCTCCTTGAACAACTTATAAACAACATATTCTTTAACCCTAACATTATAGACAATATATACAATATATTGATCCATATTTCTTCTATTTCTTATGTTCACTTAAACACCATCAAGCATGTCTACGATTTATTTTTTCATGTTTCTTTATCAGCGTGTCAAAAATTTATCAGTCCTGTGAAACTGTATTGTCATACCACCTAGTAGTCCTACTCAAGAGGATGGCTCAAGCTATTTCACTGTCAACAGTAAAGATTAACTCCTGAAAATGCTGATATTTAGCTGTTGAAGGGCTCTATTCAGAAAGCCTTGTTATCAGCCGTAAAGTGAGCTGTGGCCAGCAACTTATTGCTCATACACTTGCACACACTCCATAGTAATATCAACAGATGAGGTTCATTAAAATTACACTGTTATGATAGTTTATTCCCAGCAAATCCGTCCTGAGTCCTTCACATAAAAATTCGTCTACAGGCTTCATCTAATTTTTTTTGTTTCGTTACATGCTGTTCACACATTGACAATAAAATTCGATTCATTCTTGAAAATTCTTTCATAAAGCTCCTTTAAATTCTTTCCAATGGATGTGGCTTGCAAATATTGGCCATACTCGGAGAAAGCTGCTAGTGTCCTTCCTGCTCTTCATGAGCTGACCACAATGAAACCTTTCTTCAGTGTAGTCAATGCTACTAAGTGTGAGGTATGTATAATATTTTTGCATCATATGTACATTTGTAACGTTTACAAGCACATTTATAATATGAAATTTAACTTAAGGGCTACACTGTACTATTTAGCCTTTTCGCATAATCATTTAATAATATCTTTACAGATTGTAAAGCCCTTTGAGGCAAACTGTGATTTGTGATATTGGGCCATATAAATTGAATTGAATTGAATTTCTTCCACTCTTTACTAATGGATTAAATGGAGTGGTAGGAGTAGGGACAACCTCCGGTGAGGAGATCAAGTGAACAGCTACCTCTCACATTGTGCCCTGACGACCAAATATATGTCCAAAGCTGGTGATGAGAGTGTTTGCAACATTCTTGCATTTTTTTTAATTTTCAGATTGAGCATCATAACCTCATTAATTTGCTTTCAACAGCACGGGTGGACATGCTTACATTGCATGCAATGGGGTGGAACCACAACAAGTCTCTCTCTTCATCAGGCACTTTCCACAAGAAATGTTAAGGTAAGTCTTGTGTTAATTGTTTTGTGTATCCTTTTATTGTGTGCACTTAGCCTGTTGTTAATCATACAAGGTTTTAATCATTATTATTGTATAACACTGTTTATCAGACATGTCAGAGACTCCAGGATGAGACTGCAAGGCTAGCTGAACTAAAAACAGAGTTACATTGCACAGATGAAGTGTTACAGTGGCTGGAATGTTCAGCTCTTGAAGGAATGGGCAGCTGGTGGTAAGCATGACAGGATAGAAGAAACAGCAAATATCCTTTACCAGTACTATCTGAGATTTTAAGTTGGAAGAGCAGCCAAAGATAGTAGGCTGATTACATATGGATTACAACAGTTGGTGACATCTGCCACCAAAGACCAGCAAGATACATGTCACCATCAGATGTTATGCCACATTTATGTTGGGTTTATTGTATATTCCAGTTTCCCTGCAGGAAGTGCACATGAAGTTGGATTAAAAGGGGTTTTTATTTAAAAATTCAAACACTGGTTCTGTGTTGTTTTAACTGAATTTGCTTTCACTATTACTTCAGCACTATTACTTCGACAGTTATATAATATAATAAGTTGAAAAATTCAAGCTACTGTATGGATCCTTCACCACCAAAAAAGACATGGAAATATTCATTTAGTAGCAGTTAAGCTCAATCATTGAATTCTGTTCTTTAAATGTCCAGTCTGTAGTATTTAGTGGTATCTCGTAGTGAGGTTGTAGATTGCAGCCAGCTCCGCTTACCTCTCCTTTTCCAAGCTGTAGTAGAACTACAGTGGCCAACTAGAAAAAGTGAGTGGTCCTATCTAGAGCCAGTGTTTGTTTGTCTGCTGTGGGCTACCGTAGGAACATGGTGGTGCAACATGGCGGCCTGCGTGGAAGGGGAACATATTTAGAAAAAAACTGTCCATTCTAAAGTAATTAAAGGACAACAATTCTTATTTTCAGGCGATCATGAAAACATACTAACATGTATAGTAGACATACTATATACTATACATATATATATATATATATTAAAACAGCCCTGACCCGGCGAGGTTTCCCCTGGCTTGCCTTCTTCCCATAGCGTTTCCCAGGTAAGTGACGCACACGCACCTGGCCATCCACGTGATGTAAAATAATTTTATTTGTATTATCTTATTATTTTAATGAGTAAATTAAGGCAAAATTATTTTTAATTAATGTTTTTAAAAAGAAGCTCTTTACTCTCGCAACTTGCGAATCTCAAAGTATCGTGTGAGTGGACTCTCTTCTGGTTCTGTTCTAGCTTTAGTCTGCAGAGATATGCTAAATAAACAAAATGGATATTCGTAGTTTTTAAATAAACCCACAACTAAAAGAGTGGAGGTCTTTAACTCTGACACTTCCAATATTTATTCTACTGCCGCCAATACGGACACAGCAAAAGAGGCAGATTCTTCCATATTAGGTAAGATAGGTGTTGTGTTTGATAAGGATTACACAGACACAGCGAGTAACATCTACTTATCGTATCTTTTTACTTAACCTCTCTGTTTCAGACCCCAGTAAACGAGCACATACATTGGTCAGGCATGACAGAATGCTTTCATCACAATTAAACTCGATTCATCACTGAACACTAACTCAATGCATTATCAAACAACACTTGTGTGAGAACACAACATTTCTTCCCCCTCCTATGGAGTTTCAAACATGAAATGTTGACACAAAGTCCTTTAAGTGCCAGTGGCGGCTCATGGGTTTTAAAATAGAGGAGGCACACTAATTGTATTGGTCTGGGGATCCCTGCCGATTATTATTATTATTATTTGCTTAACCACTTTAAAATGACTTTTTGGTTGCTTTTAGTCAGAAAACGTAAAGAAAATGACACACATACAGCAAGATAATATAATTTCACTTAACTGGCTGTAGGGTATCAGACCGAATCAGACAATTTAAGATTTGATAAAGAACAGTTGAAACACGAGGTAAATCAGATCCTGGCGCCACAAGCCTGAACCAACTAGCAGCTTTGAGTAGCTCACAGCATTTAAACAAAAGAACACTTATTGACAATTCCAAGGAGATTGTCAATTTTGGGGCAAGTAATCAAGATTAATGGTCAGAGATGCACAGCATGACCATCACACGTAAACCAGTGACAATCACGAGCTCTTTGGATTGACTTCCCCCACCTCAACGACAAAGAACAGACTGAGATTCGTTACAGAACTTTTAACCTCTGGTCTGCACAGAACATGTCCTCAGCCACAGAATGGCACCGAAAGCAGCGAGTGACCGCTTGAATGAATGAATGCAGACAAGGCTGTAACTTGAGTCCGCCTCTCCATTGTTAAACTGCAGTAAGTGAACTTAAAGTTAACATCTGAGATCGTACAATAAGGTAGAAATTGAGCGTGTTCCTCATTTTTGTAATGCCTTGTTTATAGCCGAATTGATTTCATTGCGTGTCCCAGTGTTTTTCAATAGCTATTCTCCCTGAATCTCAGTCACCGTTAGCCGAACGGAGCTAAACTGCAGTAGTTAAAAGGGAAATAAATCGGTGATAGAGAATAGTTTGAGCGTGTTCCTCAATCTATTTATCAAAACCTTATTATTCATAGTTTGCTTTGCCAGTGCGTGTTCCATTGCCCAATCAAATGCTATTCGACTCCCTGGGTTAAACATTAGAGAATAATGCTTGCCTGTCTGTGTCTGTTCAGAAAGTAAATTTAATCTCGTGTAACACTGTGGGTGTCCGAGTGTGAAGGGAGTGTTTTAAAAGCTTGATCAAGTAAATATTAACTTTGTACCAACAGCGAAGAAAAGCTGTTGTGTTTACGTGTCAAGAGAAACTGGCACGGAGATTTAAAGATCTGCTGAGATCGTTATCACTGCTTCCCTTAACTGCCTTCGCCACACAACCCTTTCCTGCCAACGAAAGAAAACCGGCCATCCAAGCAGACCTTGGAGCTGCACATGGGACGACCATCAAAGATCTCAACAAGCTGTCTAAAAACATCGGCAAGTTCAACCCGAACTCCGCAGAGGGCCACGACATCCAGGCCTACCTGCAAGATATCGAGTTTCATCTGGAAATGAGACCTCGTGACTGACAGAGACAGGTTGTACCTCCTTAGAGCCACGTCAAGTCCTGAGGTACGAAACTTTCTAGATTGACAGCCCAGTCAAACTACCAGCTACTTCGTGAGGTCCTGATTAAAGAGTTTACAGACCCTGAGTCTGAACATGGACTGTTAACTGCCTTGGAAAGCAAACAAGGTCGACAAGAGGCTCCACAAGCTTACTACAACCAACTCCGACAAGCCTAATTTGGTGCACACAACAAACCTGACCTTGAAGAGGATGTGAACTTCAAAAGCCTCTTCCTAAGAAATTTGCACCATGGAGTCAGCCACCATCCAACAGTTGCGTGACCTAACACAGAAGGCCTACAACAAGCAGAAGATGGCCTCAAAGAAAGGTAACAAAACATCCACACTCTTGAACTCTGTCACCAAAGACTCAAGCCTTGCACTGGACGACACCCAGTGGCATCACAACACCAGAATCCTACACTACGAGCACAGAGAACGTGACCCCCATGTTCACAACAGCTATCAGCCCAACCACTGGAAAAATCCATGGGGCTAGCCACGCTTCTCAAGAAACCCAAAAGATAAGAACAACTGGAAACCTAACCAGACATCCAAAGGTAATCGCCCGACTCATCCAAGGAACAAACAAGTCTCTCACGACCAACCTTCGATAAACTCTGAGGTACCAAATAACATCACCTCCAGTCACACATCGCTCACTAACAAACTGTCAAATGAACTCAGGCATCACAAGGGAAATGCAACATAGGAGACAAAGTTTGCACCCCAGCTTCACACAGCCATGACAAACTACCTCCGACTGTCTGCTAAAGAACTTCCTGCCTTGCTGGACTGACCCCCATTAGATCATGGACACGCCCTCATCCAAGCCAAGGATGCAGAGAGCCAGTCTTCACTGACATTAATTCAATCAGGAGACAACAAAGCTTTCTTTGTATCAGGACTGGAAAGTTCGTTCACAACCTATAGAAACCTATAGAAACTCTTACATCCAACAGGAAAAGGATGAGTAAATTAACTATCCTCAGGCCACACGGGATCTATACGTGACTAACACATGATTCCCATCAAGCCGACTGCTGTAACATTAGCCTATATACAGCTTAGGAGTGTTTTCCCTTTATTTTTAATTTGTGTATATATACTGTTTGAATGACAGCTTGGTAAATCTGTTGGCATCAAATATTCAATATCGCTACTCATAAGTACTTCGTACATTATCAGCGCAGCGGGAGACTTTCAAACTAATATCACATAATTTATGTCTCTATGATGATTGGTTGATATACCAGAAGGGAGGCTAGCCTCCCCTACAAGGTTTCTTTTCTCAACACTCCTCAGCGCTGAAAGTGAACATTCAATGCTGATTGGCTAATATTTTTTTTACCAACAGAGGGACGAGAGCTCAGCTCTCCCCCGGCCTCCCCCTTCCCTTCTCTATCACCTAGCTAGTTGTAATTACATCAGCAGATTCGGCACATTCGCAATAGACAGAACAGCGGCACGTTCCAACTACAGTAACATGTTATGGTATTACAGCTGTGAAATTACAAACAAAAAATACACATTCTGAGACATTAATTGAAATGAATTGTGAATTTTATTAACATTAAATCGTCCTCCTCCCATTTTCACCTAAAAATTTTGGGGAAGCTGTGCCTCCCCTGACGATTCGCCACTGGAGGGAATTGCCCTAGGCAAGAACGAATGCAGACAGGCCATGGAGAAACCATAGACTGTATAAAAACATGGACGTAGTGTCTGTGACATCACCCGTAAGTTCCTGAAGAGCGTTTTTGGCAGACCAATATGAAGCGAGTTTGTTGTCTCTGTGAGGCCTGCGAACCCTGATCCAATCTGCAGCCTTTATGTCAGGGAACTTAACGCGTGCTGAGAAATCAAATTTCGGCTTCATCCTCCTCTGCTGGCGGGTGACAGAGGCCCTGACTCTCGGTAGTGGTTCCTGAGGCAGTGTGGGGCTGAGCCTGTCAAGGGGAAGGTGGAGCTCACAGCCAAGCATGAAGAAAGCTGGAGAGACCCCCGTCGTAGAGTGTTGGGTGGCCCTGTAGTGCAGCAGTGGGTGATGGATGGCCCGTGAGAAGGTCCATCCCTGGAACAAGTGCACTCTGAGACCAAGTTTTTCAGTGATTGATGGACGCATTCGACACAACCATTAGCTTGGGGGTGACAGTATGCCGTGCAGATGTGATGAACACCTTTGTTTTTGAGGTATGTTGTGAACTCGGCTGAGATCAGCTGCGGGCCATTGTCAGTAGTGATAGTGTTTGGAAGGCCCCAGCGGGAAAACAAAGAGTCCAGGAAGTTAATTATGACCTGAGAGGTCACAGAGCTGGTGGCAATGAGCTCAGGCCATTTCGAATGCAGGTCATAGACAACAACTAGGAAGCGCTGGTGATGAGGAACTCCCTGTATCTCACCACATATGTCCAGCTGCAGGTGGTCCCAGGGCTGTGATGGCCAAGCAAGAGGTTGTAAGGGTGGGGGGGCCTAGTGACCAGTCTTACTGCTCAAGAGACAGGCAGCACAGTCTTTCACCAGGGCCTCTATGTCTTTATCTATCCCTGGCCACCAAACCCGGTCTCTGCAGCGCTGCTTCAACTTCACAATACCCAGGTGGCCCTCGTGAGCCATTGCCAAGACACGTGCACGTAGGGTGCTGGGGATGACTGCGCATGCCACACAGGTGTCGTTCCAGCAGGACAGCTCCTGCTTTATTCTGGAAAATGCTGCCAGCCCCTCTGGTACCTCTGAGGCCAGCCATTCAGAATATAGACTCGGAGCTGAGAAAGAACCGGGTCCTGTTCTGATGCCTCCTTCAGTTCTTGTAATGATACGACGGCCTGGAGGGGTGTGTGTAACATCTGGACAATGTCCCGTTCCACCTGGTCCGTGTCGGTGTATGTGTGTGTGGTGGGGTGTTGCGGAGCGGGACAGTAAATCGGCCACAACATTGTCTCTGCCCGGGATGAACTTCAGGTCAAAGTTATACTGGCGAAGACGGTCGGACCAGCAGTGTAGCCTCAGTGGCCTGTGGCCTGTGCCAGATGTGGGAAGTAGTGCAGTCAGGTGATCTGTCCTTAGGGTGAAGGCACAGCCATAGAGATACAAGTGCCACCTCTCGCAGGCCCAGATGCAGGCTAATGCTTCACGTTCCCCCACTGAGTACCGCTGCTCTGTCTGATTGAGGGCCCGTGACGCAAAGGCGATGGGCTTCTCAACACCCTGCTGGGTCTGTGACAGCACTGCTCCTATGGCTGTAGCTGACGCATCACAGGTCACCCAGGTGGGGCTGGAGATATCAAAGTGAGCCAACACTGGGGCTGTGGTGAGCTGCACCTTGAGCGCACGCACAGCATCAGAGCATGCCTGTGACCACACCCATGGCTCATCCTTACGCAGCAGTCGCCGTAGTGGGGCAGTGGTAGCAGAATAATGTGGGAGGAACTTCAGGTAGTAGCCCGTCATGCCCAAAAAGGAGGCAACCTGCGCAGCTGAGCTGTGTTCGGGAATTGCCAGTATGGCATCTACATTTGATTGAAGTGGTGTGATGCCATCTGCCGACAGCCGGAAACCCACATATTCAATAGTCGGTACAGAGAAAACACATTTTTCCGCATTGAGGGTTAGCTTGTGTTCAGCTAGGGCTGCAAAGACTCTGCTGAGGCTTTCATCAACGTCCACCAGGGGTGGGCCCATAGATAACCACATCATCCAGGTATACCAGCCAACACCGACAGCATGATTTTTTTGGAAACAGC
The DNA here is from genome assembly GCF_001515605.1 of Sinocyclocheilus anshuiensis. Lineage (NCBI taxonomy): Eukaryota > Metazoa > Chordata > Actinopteri > Cypriniformes > Cyprinidae > Sinocyclocheilus > Sinocyclocheilus anshuiensis. The sequence continues at coordinate 2,598,286 of NW_015552531.1, forward strand.
TGGGGGCGGAGCTGAGCCCGAACGGCATACACGTGTAGCGAAACACACCTGCATGGGTCACAAAGGCTGTGAGGTTTCTGCTGTCGGGGTGGAGAGGCACTTGTAGGTAGCCCTGTCTGAGATCCAGTTTAGAGAACAGAGTTGAGCCATGGAACTGAGCAATGAGCTCTTCTGAGGTAGGCAGAGGGAACCTGTCCGGGATCACTGCCTTATTCACCGCTCGCAGGTTGACACACACCCATAGAGCCCCTGATTTCTTCTGAGCTACCACCAGGTTTGAGACCCAGGGCGACGCATCCACTGGTTCAATAATGCCAACGTCCAGCAGCTGCTTAAGCTCAGCCAAGACACCATCACGGAGAGCCAAGGGAATGCGTCGGAGTGGTTGGATGACTGGTTTAATGGAAGGGTTCAGGAGAGGTTGATGGGCTAAAGCAGTAAGGCAGCCCAAGCCTTCAAACAGGGATGGCCACTTTTCCTGCCACGGCGTGGAGACTGTCAGGATCGCAGCTCCCTTCGTGTCACCTAGAGAAAATCCCAGAGCCGAGAACAAATCCAGACCCATCAGGTTGGCCCCGCGACGGGCAACATGGAAGGTAAAGCTGGGCACCATCTTGTTGCCATACCCAACAGTCACTTGCAGGGAACCCACTAAGTCAATCTTTGAGTCGCCATTGCCACAGAGTGAAGCAGAGGGTGCCGAAAGTGGCAGTGCTCTGAAAAAAATGCAGTATGTGTGCATATTCAGGAGAGACACACTGGCACTAGTGTCCAAAAGCAGTGGGATACACACATCATTTAGGTGCACTGAACGGGGAGGGGGCCGAGCAGTCCGCGATTGTTTGCTGTTTGGTCAGAAACAATAGGAAGTGTTTCTAGTTTTCTTTGGGGTCTGTAGCACAGTGAATGGTAACTGTACCTCATGTAATAGGCTTGGTGCTAAGGAGTAAGAAGGGGTATAGCAGAGACAGTAATTAGGGCTAATAACCTGTACAGCTCATTAAGGAAACAACTGTTGCTTGAACTTCGTCAGATAAGGCTTAAGCTTTACCTACAACAGAAATTAGGATTTCTTCGCTAATATTGGGTTAGTTTCTTATCGTACGATTCAAACATGCATTATAGCATTGAAAAGCTTTCTACTGCTCGTAAGGTGCATTCAAACTATAGTCAATCTTTCAATATTCTCGGGGTCTGAATCCAACTCAAATTGATATGGCAATGTTGACGCCATCCTTAACTATAACAGAGCAGACAGAACTTGCTGCTTTGTCAAGGGGTGTGGCAGTACTGAAACACCATCTAAGCTAATCGCAAATCACAATGCACTGGGACAGCTAACCAATCACAACACATGTCGTTTTTCGGAAGGCGGGCCTTCATCAAACCTGGAACTACTCGAGCCGTTTGTGCCAGGCTGCGGAGAAAGGTATTTTGATAATGTAAATTATGTGGAAAATAATGCGTTTTTCAAACCACCAGGCATGAGAGCATGTTCCAGTACACCCCCAAAACAAAGTCAAGACTTTGTAAAAGAGCATAATAGGACCCCTTTAAAGTCCCTGTAAAGTCAATTCTGAGAATTGTTTCTAAACGCATTATAAATGTTACAAATGTATTGCTGAAACACATTACAAATACTGTGAATTCTGTAGTACTGAATAGTGGAGTTAGACCATTAAACAGTTTTTCACCAATTCTGTGTTCAGGATTTTTTTGGTGGGGCTAAAACGGTGGCTCGATGATGCACTGAAGCCACCGGTCATGGCCCCTCCCCTAACACTATAATAACTGTCAATGACGCACCGGAGCCACAGAGCATGGCCCCTCGCCTAACACTATACCTAGAGCACATTCGCATCAGTTCACCCGCTCAATCACGAGTTACTGTCAGTACCATTAGTTACTACAGTCTACAGTTTGCTAGCTAGCTATGCCTTCATCACAGAAATGCGTATTACCTGGTTGCTATAACTTACGAAACAGCTCGGTATCCTTATTTAAATTTCCTAATAATGATTTTATCAAAAAGAGTTGGATTAATTTTGTGAAGAGCCACCTTGATGGAGAGCTGAGGATCACCACCAACACCCGCCTCTGCAGTGATAATTTTAAACTGGATAGTTTTATTAACTTTCATCGGAGACAACTGGGATTCACTGATAATCCGCTGTTACTGGAGAATGGGGCCGAACTGATTATCCCTCCCCGGCCTTCATCCTCCCGTCTTGCGGCGCCGACATCTGGTGCCATCATCGGCAGTATGTGCCCACCTATGAGTGTAAGTTAACTTGTGTGCTAATGTTATAATTATAGTAGGTAGTCCACAGTAACTCTACTAAATTTGGCAAGACCCTAACGTGAGCGTGGTTTCAGCGCAGACAGCGGACACGCCCCCAGCGTTTGAAAGCAGAGGATACTGCCCATTTTTTTTTCGAGGTTTTGATAACTTATTTTATGTACTTAGCAGATTTTTTTTATCAGAGTGGTTAATAATACATTTTTCTGTGGTGTAACAAACTGAACACGTACGTAATATTGACTTTACAGGGACTTTAAACTATTCTAACACACACACACATACATGCATACAGTTTAGCAATGGAGAGAGAATTTAAGCAGAGTACAGGAATGCAAGAAGTTATAGTATTGTTTGATATTCACTAGATCAACAGCCTTAAGCAAACCATCAGTTTCTTAGTTCTAACACACCTTCTTTAAAAGGGGTTGGAATACTTGAATGGATCAAACAAAGAGACTAAGTGAATGGCAATGCTAAGATCTGGACAGCTGACAGCAGCAGAGAGAGGAACAGCTTTAAAATTTAACAACTATAACACGATTGGCTCAAGCGTGTTGAGATGAAAATATGATTGGTTTAAAAAGTAACACGCCCACAGTCAGCTGATGAGTTTGGAGTGGAAGAGAGTGAGAGAGCGGGAGAGAGAATGTAAAAGAGATTATGTAATGAGTGAGCATGAAGATGGTCAGTCTTACTTGCTGAACTTCATATTCAAGCTTCATAACTGTCAAAAAAGCCATAAGGCTGTATTCCTTAACAGTGGTCTGTGAGGTAAAGTTAGCTTGAAAAGCACAGACAACAGAATATGAAATCAAGTTAGATGTGACTCTGCCTGTGAAAAACTTTTTTTTTGTGATTTACTGTTTTACATAAAATCATCCTTCATAATGTAAAGAACATTCTGTGAAAATGTGACCTGATATCTTTAATACTGACTGAGGAAAGCCACGTCAAAGACTGAAATCATAGTGAAATTAATGGTTGAAATCAAACTTCGATGCTTGTTATCTCATAAATTGATTTTGAGACTTTAGCCTGGATTTCACAGACAGGGTCACATATGTCAACTGTAATAAAATAACATATAGTGCAATGTATAATCATGAAATATAAAAACATGTTTCTGAAGAACATCTGAAAAGGAAATTGAGTTGGATTAGGTAAATTTCTATTTAAACCTACTTGAGATTAAACTCCATTTGTCACATTTATTGGGGATTTTCACCTTTTCACTACTACAGAAAGATGAGATGTGACTTCAAAAGCAGCACAGAAACAATATAGTAAATAGGCAGAAACCAAAAATAAGTTCAAATTCTACATTTTATTTATTTTCATTCATTTGAAGAGCATCCTTTGGCTGCCAGGAATGGGCCCACTCCTCGCCACTAAAAACAGAAGGGAATTTTTGTCTGTTACTGGTACTTGTTTGGAGTTTCCAATAAACATAAACCTTTTAACAATTATAAAGCACACATCATTACAGACCATGTCTTTTATAAGCATAACAGTTTCATTTTCCATCTATGAAGGACCACCACCATTTGTGAAACAACAGATTAATAAGAAATTATTGTAGCCAAAAAAAAAAAACCTTAAGATAAAGTAAATGAATAATGCATGCATTAATTGATCAATCAGAAAAACAGAAGAATACATACCATACTGGACAGGTCTCCCACCCAGTCAACCAACATTTCTGCTTTGCCCTATCAAGAAAATGGAGAAGAAAAAAACAAACAAACAAGATTACAAAAAAACACATTAATTCCATTCTTAGCATAAAGCTATTATATTTGGTTATATGCATAGAGTTTCATTGATACAATGGGTCATTGTTGATATTTATTTATTCAGATTTCATCTGATCATGAATTTTTCAGTACAAGCTCCTTTCTAATGTGTAATTCAAAAAGACTAAACACATAAAAAGTATCTACCTAACAATTATGGTATGTGTAGTATGTATTGCCAACACACAAGGACGTTTCTAAATCCTGTATTACACTCACTTGTATACTGTCTACTTTCTATTATGACTGTCTAACCTTTTTAACACTTTCTCTTACTTTCTCTTTTTGATGGGGAAAGCCTTTCGGCCAGTGTGGTAGGAGCAATCTGTGAACATCAAAAACATGTTTCATATTTCTTAGATTAGGAACAAAATAAACACAGCTATGAAAAGTTAAGTAGCGACCAGACCTGCAAGGATGACAAGTGATGTTTATCACTAATCAAAAGTTGAACCAGGTTTAGCTTGTACCATGGAATCAAATTACTGTAAGTTCCAATGTGGTATGCTTGCCTGAATAACCATACTGAGCCAAACCTCACAATTGAGAATACTCCACTGCTGCTTTCTATACTGCTTGGCAATGCATTTTGGTAAAATTAGACACATTAAGCCTGCTGAACTTTATAGGTTGTCTGTTAGGACTAATTATCTGCTGTAGTAGTTACAAAATATAAGCTATATTGAACTATAGCAAATAACCAGGGGGAAAAAATAGCAATGTCAACACATTGACAGAAGCATCAATCATTGTGTTTACATGCACTTACTCTTTAGTTGCTTTTTCTACTTAGGCATATGCCTTAGTCCCACTGTGGGTTAGAAGATTGCAGCCCAGTCATACACTCACTCAGAGAAAAAAAAAGACAAAATGCACTTTGTAATGACTTTTCAACATAAATATTTGTCCCTGGTGCATCTCGAAACCCCCAAAATATGAGAAAAGACCATGCTCTCTCTTTCAGTAAATGTGTGCAAACATGCCATTTATATTTGGCTCCACATTTTACATCGCATGAATAGTAGTAGGCTTCTGGAAGGCTCCATTTAAAACGGCTTGTTTCAGACAGACGATGAACTGAGGGTCTGCATAAAGGGCCAGTTTAAGATAAATAAGGATTTTATTTTTTTTTTGTAACTGTGGATCATGCAAAGCTACTCTAGTGGAGTATCAGAATAAAAATATAGAACTAAAAAATTAGCATAATAGGTCCCCTTTAAATTCTTTTTAATTAATTAAATTCCTTAAGAGAATCTTTTGACTAATGATCTATGGTAATAGATAGAGTTATCAGAACCACCAATAATTACCCTACAAACATTATTTACATACTTGACTTTTTCTTTTTGTGACTGAGAAGAACTGTACCCCTGGCTGACCCTGTGAAGACAGCTATGGGTTTGGAGAAAGAAAATTACTCGTAAATACAAATAAAGGTTTAACTTATTATTTAAAACACTGGAAGATTACAACATCACACGAGTGCGGCAGTACATGTACTAATAGGTGTAAAGTACATGTATTCTTATTGCGACTGAATTAAGGTTGATCCATCCATGGAATACAAGTGAGTCTATGTCTATACAAGTCCAAACAGAGGGCGTTTTTGTGTTTTGGGGGAGTTACTTTGGAGGAAGGTCTGATAGACAGGGTGGGATTTTTTCGGTTGGATACTTTCAAAATCTAGTTTCTCTGGCTGATTTCTCTAACGTAGCCTACCCTAGTTTTAACGGCAAAACAACAATACCCCTGACATATAAGCGTGCGAAAAAAAACACACAGGAATATTAATTTCAGCATTCGATTAGTAGTATTTTTTTAACTTTTTGATTTATGATAGACTCATGAAATTTGTTCCAACAACCCTAATACAGATAGATCTATCATCTAATTATGTCATATCAGATGGATTTTTCTTGTAGATTATCCATGGAAAATAAGAACCTTGTAAATTTTACTGTAGTATCAAGCAGCAAAAAAAGTTATAGCATGACATGTTTGAGTTAATTTCCCCTACTTGACATCATGCATCCTGCAATGTGACCTCCCTCTGTAGTGCTCGTCTGCTCCACCTGCCCCTCCATAGCACTCACCTGCTCCAGCTGTCCCTCCGTAGTGCTGGCCTGTTCCACCTGCTTGTCCGTAGTAGGGGTTGAACGACTTCTGATTTTTTGAAGTCGACTTTTATGTGATGAAAGTCGAGTCGAAGTCGACTAGTCGCTGATGACGTCATTAATGAACAAATAAGTCTGGAGCTGTGACGAACACCTTGTGCACAGCTATGGCATATGACAGAGCGCTGCCCACATGGCTATTGCTCCCATAACAGCTTTTTTTATCAGTTATTTTGTCTTTGGGTCGTTATATTTCTCACAGATTTCTGCTCGTTCTAAATCAGATACAGATAAAGTAGCACAGTAAAGATTACATTAATATGAATGCATTAGTGCGACAGCGATTGCGTGTGTGAATTAATTCTACCTGGCAGAATCTACCTCTCTACTAGTAGTGAAGCTGTGAAATTTACTAGTTATTAAGAAATATATGCTTGAACTTTTCAGTTTCTAAGCTATTTTATTGAAAAATCACAGAACAGTGTTGACAATACATTTCCGCGCTGAATGATTCTATGCGCGTGATGTACGCGCTACTGTCTGTAGCCTATGTGTGTGCGTTACAGTGCAGCAGCGCATTAGATTAGAACGGCGATTAATTTACCTGTACAATAAGCTGTTTAAAACGTGCATTCTCCCGTTCAATTTCGAGCATCCAGTAATATAATCACACGTCTTGTGGAGCGCTTTCAGAGTATGCATTTATTTGTCATTTGAACTGTTTGGAAACGGAGCGTAAATGTGGAAGTCCTTCAAAGATTTCTTATCCTGTTGCGCCCTCTATAGGACCAGCGACTAGTCGACGTCAAGCTTAAAGCGTCATGGCAGAGCATTGAAGTCGACTAGTCGATTAGTCGATTAGTCTGTGCTACCCCTAGTCCGTAGTGCTCATATGCTCAACCTGCTCGTGCGTAGTGCTCACCTGTTTCACCTGCCCCTCCGTAGTGCTCACCTGCTCCTCCATAGCACTCACCTGCTCCAGCTGTCCCTCCGTAGTGCTGGCCTGTTCCACCTGCTTGTCCGTAGTGCTCATATGCTCAACCTGCTCGTCCATAGTGCTCACCTGTTTCACCTGCCCCTCCGTAGTGCTCATCTGCTCCACCTGACCCTCCATAGTGCTCACCTGCTCCTCCATAGCGCTCACCTGCTCCAGCTGTCCCTCCGTAGTGCTGGCCTGTTCCACCTGCTCGTCAATAGTGGTCACCTGTTCCACCTGCCCCTCTGTAGTGCTCGCCTGCTCCACCTGCCCCTCCATAGCACTCACCTGCTCCGTAGTACTTGCCTGTTCCACCTGCTCGTCCGTAGTGCTCACCTGCTAGCTGTCCCTCCGTAGTGCTGGCCTGTTCCACCTGCTCGTCAATAGTGCTCACCTGTTCCACCTGCCCCTCTGTAGTGCTCGCCTGCTCCACCTGCCCCTCCATAGCGCTCACCTGCTCCATAGTACTTGCCTGTTCCACCTGCTCGTCCGTAGTGCTCACCTGCTCCACCTGCCCCTCCATAGCACTCACCTGCTCTGTAGTACTTGCCTGTTCCACCTGCTCGTCCGTAGTGCTCACCTGCTCCACCTGCCCCTCCATAGCGCTCACCTGCTCTGTAGTACTTGCCTGTTCCACCTGCTCGTCCGTAGTGCTCACCTGCTCCACCTGCCCCTCCATAGCGCTCACCTGCTCCGTAGTACTTGCCTGTTCCACCTGCTCGTCCGTAGTGCTCACCTGCTCCACTTGCCCCTCCATAGTGCTCACCTGCTCCGTAGTACTTGCCTGTTCCACCTGCTCGTTCGTAGTGCTCACCTGCTCCACTTGCCCCTCCATAGTGCTCACCTGCTCCGTAGTGCTTGCCTGTTCCACCTGCGTGGTCCTCACCACCTCTCGGTTGCTTGTGTTCTCCAATAGGTCACAGGGTGTGAGGTGCATCGTAATCAGCTGATTATCATTGCCACTGGAATCCTGGTTCCAACCTGTGCAAGTTAAACAAGTGTTGCGTTTTGCTTACTTAAAACATAGAGTTTAATCATGAGCTTAATCATATAGGCCAATTTTCCCAACCAGATTTGTGGGCACTTTAGATTACAGGAGAACTATTGATAGTCTACTGGATGTATTAGATATCTGCAAATATATATTTGATTGACAAATACAATAAATATTTTAGTCAGAAAAAAAAGACACCAAGGTCCCATGGTCCCATTTTGTTCAGCATTTATGTGTGACAATCATAATGTGTGACTGTCCCAATCATTTTCTTACATAAATGCACACTGATTACATTGATTTAACACCTGCTTACAATCATAGAAAAACACAATGCTAGTAAACAAGTGCCAAACTGCAAATGTGGTAAGCTGGAATTCGACAAACATGTTGTGCTCTTCCCATCACTCTCAAAAGCTTGCTGTCTTTTGGGGACTGATTAAGGAAATTGTTAAAGAGATGGTTCACACTAAAACTCAATTTCAGTCATCAATGTCTCCTTGACAGGATACACTTTAGAGCTTGCCATTTTCATGCAACACAGTGTGTTGGCATAATACTGCATGAACGTTTTTACAAACAGAAGTAAAAGGTGGCCACTTTTTCTAGATCAATAACGGTTACATGTCCTCAAAAGTCCCCCATGCAGAATTATCCATGTCTTATTAATCTACACAATCAGTCACATAAGCATAGTAGTTCACTATCAAAATAAACAATCATACTTCCTCATCCCCAAATCTTGTGCAGTTGCTTTCAAACCTCACAATACTATGCAGATAGAAAGAGAGGCAGTGGACAGGTAAAAAAAAGTCACCAGGTTTTGGAGTCAGCTTTCTTACACAAGTTGTAGTTTGCCAAATCTTAAAAAATGGTTTGAGGGAGTGCTGTTTGGCTGTGTCTAAGTCTAGGTAAATATTTAAATATTTCATTTGTTTTGAAAATATCCAATAGCAAGTTTCTACTGCCTAAGAATTTAGGAGATGATGACTGAATTTAAGTTTTAGGGGTAAGCAATCCCTTTAAGATTTAAACATTATAAAATCTTTTGCATACTCAACACAAATTGTGAACTGTGACTTTAAATATACAGTGCATGGATCTCACCTTCACAAAGGTATTCATAAAATTAACCTGAAATGAAAATGATCTTCTGAAGGTAGCCCTGAGCTGAGAGTGTACAGCGAGGGGTAATATTTCACATTTGTTTTCTTTCTTTTTGGTCTCCTTTCCAAAAAGCAGAACTGTATTTGAAAAAAAAAACATTGTGTATTTGCTGTTTAAAGTAATAGAAAAACAACAGCAAAAATAACTAAGTATATTAATTATTGAGAATATACTGTATAACATTACTGATGACAACATCCAGGTTAATGCCATTCAGGATTTTTTACTTCATGGTGAGTTTAAATTTTGTATAACCAACTAAGTGGTGTTGCAAAGGTGTTGCATATTTAGTTAAGACTTCTAATCTGATGTTTCATTAAAGTAATGTGTTTGTTACCTTAATAAGATATAAAGAACGCCGGTCACTTTAAGAGTTCGGAATGAGTAATGATGTCGATGCTAGAATGTTTTCATGCAGTTCAGTGATTTGAGGGAAGTTTACGAGAACAATAAAAAGTAAAACAAGTTCAAGTATGAGTCATCTTTACAGACAGAACAAAAGGCTCATGTAGCGGAAGCAAAAAAAACCCAATTCTTCTATATAGAACAGCAAAAAAGATGAATCTGACACCATGAGGGTATAATAGAACTTTTTGCAACATTAGTAGCTCAGGTTTGGCACCTACATTGATAGGATTGTGTAACCACTGTGCAATTTAACAGTGACAATATAGATTTATTAAAAATAAAGGCAGAACCTTTGTAATTAAATATGACCAAATATGTGAATGTTGCACATATTGTATTGTACACAGTTGACGTGTGTACATTGCAAAGTTTTTTGAGTAGTACAGTATGAATGTAGTAGTATGAATGCAGTCCATTTGTTCTTTCTCATCCACTTGATAAGAAAGTTTGATTATTATATTGTATCTGTGATTCTGTCATAATGCATGCCTGTGTTTTTATTGGATTTAGAATTCCCAAGTATCACTTATATTTGCTGTAGTAGATGATTTAGGGCTGTGATTGTATTAAGGTTAAGATGTGATTACTTAAGGGTATTACCACTGAAATAAAAACAGTACATTAAATGACATTCTTGCAACATCACAATTACATCTGAAAGTTGATAGATGAAATTGTACTTTTAAATTTGTTCTGATGACACAGGGAAGACAAAGATATAAAATCACAGAAAAAAATAATTCAACTTTGTCTATGTTGGCAAAAAAATAATGCCTTTCTGACCTTGCACTGGCATGCTCACTTAATCACAAATGGTACCACTGAATTTACTTCCTAGATGATCCAGACAGTTTACTGTCATGCAAGAAATTGTACATGCATGACAATGGCTTCATCCTTGATGGATGCAATGTTGTGGTTCTTCTTACAACCAACCACCCATTCTTCTCGCTTCCCATCAAACCTCTGAAGCTTCTTCTTGAGGTGTTGCTTCAGAGGCTGCTCCTTTTTACAATTGGAAAAGATCTTCTGTGCACAAAATAAAATGCCCTGACAAAAGGGAAAAATCTTTTTAGTAGACCCCCCTGGCATTATAACAAACTGACTGACTAAGGACAGACAGACTGACAAAGACGGGTACAACAAACAAATAGACAAAGAGGTAACACTTTAGTATAGGGACCAATTCTCACTATTAACTAGTTGCTTATTAGCACGCATATTATCAACAAATTGGCTGTTTATTAGTACTTATAAAGCAGTTATTTTGCATGTCTAGATTCTACATCTCTAATCCTACCCAAGACCTAAACTTAACAACTACCTTACTAACTATTAATAAGCAGCAAATTAGGAGTTTGAGGCAAAAGTCGTAGTTAATGGTTTGTTAATAGCGAAAATGGAACCTTAATATGTTATATTGCATATGTTATAAAAAAAAGAAACTCATTAAGTGGCTATTTTTATTTTCTTAAATCATTTTGATGTAATGTCAGATTACTTTTCTTAGGGAATTAATTATTATTAATTAATTCAGGTTTTGAGAGGACTCGAATCTGAAAATTCGAAGTCAACCTGATTAGAACTGATTTCAAATTTGATAGTTTACACTTTATCAACTACTCGTCCAGCGAGACGTTAACGTCCGTGTATATTAACGATTCTGTTCATATTACTTCGTGGCCAACGACACAAACAAAATGGTAATCGTATTAATTTTGAGCAAGGTAACAAGGATCTAGGCAGAGTTTTAACTTTAAAATTGTCACGACACCAGACAACGATTTCTTTAAATTCTTTAAATCTGAGAGAATCACAAAGCAGAGATTTATCTTACGTTTACTACTAAAACTCAATTATCAGCGCCAGTTCAGCAAGAGATGAAAAGATTTTGCCTGGTATTTGCGTTACAAGCTCCCTGGTTGGCTGCTTGAGGGAATCCCGGCTTTTGATTGGTTGCAGGTCGGGTGTCTGGTTATATTTATTATATTAATTATATTATATTATATTATATTAATTATATTTATACGTATAATATTATACTTTACATAATAATAATACAATTTCCTACATTACTTCTTTTATTCATTTTTTGTTGTCATTTAATTTAGATTTTTTTCTGCCCTATTTAATTATTTCATTTTTAAATTCATAAAAACGAGTAATAAAGTGTACAATAAAGTACAATCAAAACTTTATATTATAATCACATTGCACTTGAATAAAGTTAAAGGTGCAATCTGCCAATTGTCCTGCAGGTGACTGCATAACTCTGTCTTCTTACGATGCATTTAGAGCTTTACGATTACTCCAGGAAGTTTCAACTGAAGTGTTTGAGTTTTGGATGACCGATCGCTTTGATGGTAAGCGTGTGAGCACAGGTTGGAGTGCTATTAACACGGCGAAAGGCGAAGAAGCAAGCGAGCGCCCTGAGTCTGTCTTGCATTGGGTTTTTGATCCGCGGCATAAGTCCGTCCCAAGGCGCGATCTTCCAATCGACTTCTTGCAAGGCGGAGCGTGCATACATTAACATGAGGCTTCAATTTATCATGTGGAGAAATATCTTTGCAGGTTTTGTCAATAACTTCTATAAAGTGTCGTACAACACACACGTTCAAAATAACAGCTTTTCACTCATTTCAATGTTATTGGAATATCATGACCATTCCCACAAGCCCAAACTTCGCATATCTGGCATACACAGAGTACCTTTAATAACTTTATCTATTAAAAGGGGTTACAAAACATCGATTAAACTTTGTAGGTTACAATAAACACATCAAACAGAAAGCCTATTGCTTGGGAGTATATTGCTCCGATGCTTTAAATGATTTTAAATGTTGTCTTTTAAACTTGGTCCAGGAGTCCTTGATACAAAGAAAGCTTGGTTGTCTCCTGATTGGATTAGTTCAGACCTCATGATGGCTGATAGGGGCATATCAGTGTCTATATGGATAGGAATCCCTACATTGATGACATTTCTGCCCCACTGTGTGATGGCAGTGAGATGGGAGAGAGTGCTCAAAACTCTTCAGATCACATAATTTAGTAGAACATTGATATATGGAATCATTCTCTGTAAAGAAATGAGGCGTGAACATATGAGAATTTATCATTATCTTTCTAATGTGTGCTTCTATTGGGCTAAAGGCTTAATGGAGCTGTTTAAAGTAGCCATGTGATGACAAATGAATCGGTGCTGTCGTGATTCAATACGTGTGTCTGTCTTCTATGTGAAATAATCATAAATACCAGTTTATGCTGTTTGATTATGGCCTCGAACATCGTAGTTGGAAGCTGTTATCCTCAGCTGGCTTGTTTAGCCCTTGCGTTCACAGGAAATGTGGCTAATAATTTCTGAATGGCACAACTGAACAAATCAAACAAACATAAACGGGCAAAGGCGGGGCCCCTACAAAGTAGGGCCCTATTAGCACTAGTAGCTAATGAATAAGTACTATTACTTAATGGAAAACATGCTAGTATCTAAAAAATAAGTACTATAGCATGAAAATAAATACTAGAACGGTTTATAGATTAAATGTTAAAATGGCTTGCCATAGACTGTCTACACAGTGACACTCTGTGGCAGATATTTCATGCTTCCACAACGACCAAAAGACCAAAAGGTGCTTTAGTCTGACACTGTGGAGCTTCACAAATAGCCTACTTAATACCATATCCATACAGAAGTGCTAACTTACATGAAAAAGGAATTTATATAGAACTTCTCTGTCTTCAATACAAGACAGGGCTATCACTTGGACATGCTGTATTAATTAATGTGAATAGTTATATTGAGAGAGGAGAAGTGTGCTAGTTGTCACACTTTTCACTCCAGTTAATATTTTTCAGTGTAGGTTTGTATTTGTCTGTTTATGTAGCCTATAAGCACATACCTTAACGTCTTAGCTACAAAAAAATCTAAATATCTCCACTATATGGGGTAAGTTCATATGCTATTAAATTAACACTATACTACTTTCTAACAGAACAAAGACTTCTAACCGAGTAGTAGTAAGACGCTGCTCAGTTCCAAAAGAATGATGTCACCTGAACTCGAAAGACCTCGATGCGCATGCGCATATGGCAAGCCAAGAGCTTCACATTTACGCTATAGATAAATCGCGTTTACATACAAAACGGCATATTTGACGGCGTTTTAAACAATATTAGCACTGTCAAATACACTGTCCTGATAGCAGACGCCGTAAAAAACGCACGTAAACCGTAAAATCCGCCGTATTTAACAGCGTTTTAGTGTTTGTAAAAAGTGCTGCTTTTAACGCCGTTCGGCGCGCGTTATTTACGGCATTTTCTTTGTAGTATAATGAGTCACGCCCTCTGATTTCCACAGCCAGTAATATTGAACTGTTTTCACCCAATCAGTGATGGCACTTTTGTGCAATCAGAACGTCGTTTTTACGGCGTCCTGTGGCAAGCCGAATGGTGTTAAAAGCGGTGCTTAGGAGTTTTTTACGCTTTTTACAAACACTAAAACCTTAAATAGTGTTTTTTACATTTTCGTGCGTTTATTTTTTTTATTTGATGGCGCTAATGTTGTTTAAAAAGCCGTCAAATAGGGCGTTTTGTATGTAAACACGATTTATCTTTAGCGTAAATGTGAAGCTCTTGGCTTGCCATATGCGCAGGAGGGAGAGTGCGTTCTGTGACAGAAAGCATGTGCATATATACAAGCATATATGCAGGGGCGCCCGGAGCGCGATTTCGAGCCGATATTCTGTCCAAGGGGCCGAGAAACCATAGCAGCGCCCTTGAAATATTATAAGCAAATCTGTTGTCAATTTATAACCATGGCCGTAACCAGGGTTTGAAAATGAGTGAGGTCGACATAGCACACGTACGTCTGCAAGATGTCTGTTAAATATCTCTTGATCTGGAAAGCATCTGCTGTCTACAAACATCTGACAGACGTCTTTCAGATATCAGTTTTACATACATTCTAAATCATAAACATCTTAAAGACATCTAATAGACGTCTATTTGGCATCTAAAAGGGAACGTCCTATAGACATATTGCAGATGAGCAAACACTCTAAAAAATACGTCTTGCAGATGTAAATGCAGACGTTAAATAGACGTCTCCGAGATGTATGTGTGCTATCAGCGGGGGTGGGGATAATAATTGTGCTATTATAACAAATAAACTCATAAACTATAAACTTTAAAAGAGACAGATATGTTGATGTTTGTGAAAGATGTTTCCTCTGTTTTGAGGGGATGGACATTGTTAAATTAGACTAGATTTATTGCATGGGAATTTGTTAATATTTTACTATATATCGGGTGGATAATTTTTTTCACTACTTATTACTAAGTAGTAGTTTTCATTAATACGCATTGCTGTTTAGATGATTACTTTGTCTAGAGCTCATATGAATGTTTTTAGCATGACTTTGTGAAAGTTTAACTTCTGTACTGAGTGGAATAGCATAGACTTATTCATGGCCAGTGTTTGCATATTTCATTTCATTCTGTACTTGTTCTACAGATCTCTGTACTAGTGTTAAATGCTACTGCTTTTTTTCCTCTTTTGTTACTGTTTTACTGCTACGTTTCGTTCAGATAATATGATTTTTATTTATTTATTTATTTTTGCCTTACCGAATGTGGAATCCTGTCAGTAATAACCTGTCCGTGGCCTTTTTTGATTACTGTCAGTTTTGTGCCAGGGATGCAGTGTTGCCAGATATTGCTATGAAAACAAGTAAAAACCGAAAAATAAATCAAATAAACCAAACTTTGTTCGAATCTTTTGTAAATAAGACAAGATAAAGATACCGCTATCTTTGAAAGTGTCAAATTAAGAGGAAAAGACAAGACGAAGAAGATTATAGTAGCTGGATCTGGCAACACGCCGGAGGCTGCGTCCGTGCTCTCATTGAGATTGAGGTCTCTGCAGAGCAAAAGTGGGCGTTTCAGAGTTTGTGGGTGTTTTCAAACTGTAGGGTGTTTCTCAATCATGCAATCAAAATGATCCCCCTTGCCTAACCTCACCCCTAAACCTACAGTCACTATGACGTCAGCCAATCAGGAAACATGGTCTAAAAACGCCCCGATCTGGTAACTCCCCTTACTTTCCTGCAGAGACCTATACTTGCTCTCACTCGCAACTCTCTCAAGCATCGTTAGGCTTGTTTGAGATGCGCCTCGCCTCGCCTGAAATGAAGGCGAGAGTAGGCGACTGCAGTGAGGGGAGGAGTGAAATAAGAGCAGTCAAGGCGGACAGTTCTGACCTCTCAAAGTGAACAGATACCAATGAGATCAAAGACAGATATCGCGTTATTCTCACTCATGTGCTGTGCTGCTGACTAACATGATATCATTTCAGTTCTGTTGCCTTTATATAAAAATAAATATAATGAACAAGACACTCAAAGTGCTTGCTATTTAATTCCATACGAAACGCGTATTTATCATTCATTTTTATTTTAATACAAACATGTATTTTAGATTTTTATAGAAATATGACAACAATCACATATCTCACACAGAGATCGCACTGTCATAGTGTTTGGGAATATTCATGCATAATTTAAATACTTAAATCACATGAAACCAGATGAAGAAATAAAATATTTTAGAAGAGAACAGCAGCATCACGTTGTCTGAACCAATGAGCATTAAAGGTGGGGTGAGCGATTTCTGGTAGCCAATGTTGACATTTGAAATCACCAAAACAAACA
>NW_015552531.1:2615053-2636958 GCF_001515605.1 Sinocyclocheilus anshuiensis
GAGTGGCGCGGCGCGACAAAATACTATAGAACTCATTATAATTAGTGATGCTGTCTACACCATAGATATATATACATATCTATGGTCTACACTGGATGCGGCTCGGCCCGACACAACAAATCCCCGACAGAAAACTGCTGCTGCGTTCTATTCATGATGTATTGACACAAATTTCAAATGATTTTCAACTGTCGCTTTGTCGTGTCCAGTGTACTAGGCAGACTTTAGCTGTTGTGGCGCAGACACAGTGTCACTCACCTATCGAGAAGAAACACAGCAACCTTGGCGTCCGATCGCAGGCCTTCCGCTCCTTGAGTTCTCTCCAGCGCTGGAAAGCTGATCCGATATTTACACGGGTCCTACTTCTTGCCTTATTGCCTTAAGCCTTCTTTTGTTCTGCAGACGTTTTCCTCTTTTGTTTTTTATCCGCCATCTCTATCTTTCTGTTGCTCGGCTTGCTAATGTCCGTCCTGTGCACTGAACGCTCTCTCCTCCACATCATGAGTAGACACGCCCCTTACTTGGCTACAAGTTTGTTTTGCTAGTTGGCCCGAATCAGTTTTCTAAAGCGTTTTTTAAAAATCGCTTACCCCACCTTTAAGCTGTGTTGTCAGTCAGTCGTTTCACATCATGCTTTTGATCAGGGCTGTCGGTGGAGAGCAACCGCGCTCGACTGCACAATCCGACACAGCCGCCTCACCGTCGCGAGAGTTTTTTGGCACACATCAGCATGACATCAGAGCAAGTCGGACGTAACTCGGACATATTTCTAACCGTCATGCATCTCGTGGTGATCGGTTCTGAGCAGATTTTACTCATCTCAAACAAGCCAAGCCTAATGAGATGCTCTAGTAAGTGCACGTCACATATGTTCCCGTCCTCACCGTCACGGCACAAAAACACTAATAAAATTTAGTTTTGGAAAAATACTTTGTATTACAACTCTTTATATTATTTTGCTTTCTATTAATGCTATACAATGAATCAAAGTCGTCTAGTTTCCCCGTGGCTGAAATTATTGGCAGTTTAGCGTTTAGCAAGTAATTTACACCAAAACAAAAGATAACATCCTTTCATGTCCGAAAACATTATTTTTGTCTTACATTTCATAATAAATTCAGACAAGCTCAGTACTGACTCGTTTTTCATCAGTTTATTTTCATGAAATGGGATGGTACCCAAAAGGATTGTGGGTGATTGAAGGTCGCGGAGGATACATCCCATGCATCCTTCAAATTCAGCTGAATGAAGGACGCGAAACGAAGGCTGCCTTCCAAGGATCGTTCCGATTGAGATGGCCTTCAGCGACGTTTGATGACTTGGCAGTCGAGATATGCAGCCTTCGTAGGATGCAGCCTTCCATTTGAGAAACACCTGCTGTTGCTGGCGGAGTGAACAGACTTGTTTGAGATGTTTTTATGTTATATTTTTAACTCATGTGCTGTGTTGCTAATAAACATGGTATAATTTCAGTTATGTTGCTTTTATATGAAACTAAATATGATGAACAAGACACTCGAAGTGCTTGCTATTTAATTCCATACGAAAGGAGGATTTTTCATCCATTTTTACTTTAATACAAACATGTATTTTAGATTTTTATAGAAATATGACAATCACATATCTCACACAGAGATCGCACTGTCATAGTGTTTGGGAACATTCATGTATAATTTAAATACATGATCACATGAAATCAGATAAAAAATTTAATATTTTAGAAGAGAATGCAACATCACGGTTGTCTGAACCAATGAGCATTAAGCTGTGTTGTCAGTCAGTCGTTTACCATCATGCTTTTGATCAGCGCAGTCGGTGGAGAGCAACTGCGCCCGACTGCGCAATCCGACACAGCCGCCTCGCCATTGCCAGTTTTTTGGCACACGTCAGCATGACATCAGAGCAAGTTGGACGTAACTCGGACACTTTTCTAACCAGCATGCATCTCGAGGTGATCACCGGTGATCGGTTCTGCGCAGATTTTGCTCATCTCAAACAAGCCTATTCTAGAGTTTAATGCCGAGGAGGACTCTAGCCTACAAGACTCAAGCCTAGAAGGACTGAACTAGGGCTGTGTTCCAGTTCACTTTTAGACACAGAACTCGCAAACTTCCCTAAGCACTTACCCTCAGGGGAATCCCCGCCGCCATTTTGAAGTGCGTTCCACTTTGTCAAGTGGAAAACGTATTTTAAATGCAAAATTGATTTTCGTGCGCTCTAAATATCTTCTTTGCAAGACAAACATTTTCTCCACAAAACTCAGTTCGCGCGCGTGCAAAACGCACTTTTGCGCGCTCCAAATATGAGCCTTCGCGCGCAGGGATGTTGGCAGAGATGTAATCCCATAGGACGCAGCCTCGGTAGGATGCAGCCTTCCATTTGAGAAGCACCCAGCGTCTCGCAGCGACATGCATAGTTCTCCGTTATTTTCACACCACGGACAAATTAGTCGTTCAGAAAACAGATTTTATTTCTGAACATGAAAATTGTACCGAGGTCCGGACTTCGGTGACCTCAGCTTTGTTCATAACCAGGATTGCAAATGTGTCTGAAAGATGTTTAAAAAAGGTTTTATGATTTCTTTCTCTTGCCATGTAACGTTATTGGTGATAATCTTTCTTCCCTTGAGGTGTTGCACTGTGTGATTAAATATAGGCTATATTGACATAGGCTATAGCTACTTAAATGATCGCACAATGTACAGAATCAATCAACATAGCTTAACGGATAAATATAAAGCAAAATAAATATAAATCAAAACAATACTCAGGGGTATCAAAATAAATAGCAAACATCTAACGATTTATAAACAATGTCAAAAAACCATAAAACATTTCTACAGTCAAGGTAGGTCTGAATTAACAATAAATCAATTCAAATACGCTTCATTATGTGAATAATTAAATGTTACAAAAGAAGGGTATCAGTTAAAATAATTAAATGCTTAATAAAGAACAGGTGTGTAAAACATGTTCATACAGTATACTGCCAGAAGATGGTGCTCTATGGATGAATTCAGCGCGACACCTGCGCGTGTGGATGTGTGCGTGTGGATGAAGGCTGGGATGGTAACTTGTGCTACCGAAAAGGCAGCATCACCGCGCGCTCTGCCTCCGCAGCGATTCGCTCTTTCAGCAGCCGATGCTTGTCCGTCACTGAGTCAACATCCAGAAAACAGTTCATTTCCTTAAATAACCTCCGCAGGGCATGAACGTAGGATTCTTATCCAGCTGAATTTCGGATTTAAAGCGGGGAGAGGAGAGCGTTTGTTCCCTGAACATCGTTTGGTGAGTGTACAATGTCATTCCATCGCACTCAGTGTTTGTTTGCGGGGTAACGCGCTGTTTCAGGTTAGCTCAGTTCTGTCTTTTAAAGATGCTTGTTATTTTGGCTAAGATGGAGGAAAGTAGCACTGAATTCAATTCCAACAAACCTGCCTCAATGTCATGAATAAAGACAAAAAGAGCGAATGCATCTGTGTTCAGTTTAACAATAGAATTTGGCATCGCAGCTCTTTTAAAGAGACTGACCCAAATTTGAAATGGAAGGTTGGTGAGTGGAAGGTGTAGTGAATTTGGGAATAAAGAAGGATGTGATTTGTTCTCTCTCTCTTAAACACCTGAACAAAGCTCTTCAATGACATGGCAGGTACACCTGCACATCAATTGCAAAGGTTTTTGCTTTTCACCTTGAGAACTGCATTAGGTTGGTATGGCTATTTGAAATACTTTAATCCAGAGTTACTGCTGAACAGACATTTAAAAAAAAAAACCATTTGAGCTCAGTTTGGTCCACTTCCAGCGTTGTCGGACTGAATATAGAATTTCAAGATATCTACAACTATTACTTTTTCATTATGTGCTACTTATACAGAATATATAAGAGATGTGAAGCTATAAGTTGGTTTGGATGCAGCACTAGACCCGGGGTGGAGGTTTAAAGTTCCTCACACTAATTAAAAGTCTTGTCTTCATGTTCAACTGCTGTTTAAAACCTTTTTGAAGTGATGTTATGCTCTCAGTGTGCTCATATGTCAAGACTATTGTTGTTTACAAAGGCATTAATTGGCATTTTGGGTGTAAATATTTTACAGTGCTGGAAAGGAGGTGACGAAGCTTGTCCATTTAGGAGGGAATGCTGTATTGATCTGGAGAGCTGACTGGCAGATCTTTCCACAGAGTGCCTGATCGCATCTGTAAATAAGCCCGTTGAATGTGCTGTAGATGACGAGGACAAAGCTGGATCAAAGGCGTGTAATGTTATCTACAGAATGGCCCCTGAAAATTTCATGGTTTCACATGAAATGCACACTGCTTGCAGCATGTTAATGGGATGAAGGATGTCTAAAGCACTGAGATCCTGTTTATCAAAACATCTCAGTTATCTCCTTGTTGTTTGTTTGAAAGCATGCACGGACAGAGAGATAACGAAGAGCTTCAGTTTTGTTTGCTCTTACTGGGCCAGAAGATTTGGCTGGATCATTATTAATTCTTCTCGTCTGCCATCTCTCGGTTGTCTTCTGTGCAGTGGCAGCACGCTTGAAAAGCACCATGTGTTTAGTGATGAAACAGGGAGAACGTGTGAAGTGCTTTTCACAGATATGCACTATTTTAACAGACGTGTTTCATGCCTGGCTTTCAGGCCCCTGTTGTTCAAGGAAAATCAACTTGTGGCCAGGTCATCAGGCATGAACGATGTTGAATGAAGATGAGAAGCTCGCAATATAAATATCAATCAATCCACTGAATGGATTGTAGTGGCTTGTTGGTGGGTAACTGTATGTCAGTATTCTGATCCGTCATAGGTTTTGCTGTGCAGGTTACTAATTAGTTTAGATGTCAAGCTCTCCAAAGACTAATTAAGCACCTAGAAAGCCTGGCGTTTAAGAAGCTGTCATCATATTTGCTGTTCCGTGATATGAATTATTTATTTCATTGATCACAAGGTGAGGGGTAGGCTCTGTTGTTAACCATGGGATGTATCTTGGGTTACAATGAGTGGTGGTTCAGATTTAATTTGGAGACACATGGCTTTATTTGCTCAGATTTTTCCCCCTCATTTACACATGACAGGTACAGGTTAAAACGGGTCAGCATTTGCATGATATTTATATAGAGCTAACGAACATAATTTACTGGTGGGCAATGGCAAGCTTAAAAAATCCTGTCACTTTTGTTGACTCATTAAGCTTGAATCAGTGAGGTCATTGACTCCAGAAGGGACAGGTTCAACATAGTACATAATTATACGGGCAACCAAGGATCTTAATAAGATGATGATGAAGTCAGGTCTCATTTTATGCGATTTTTACGTTATCAGCTGTTCATTGTTCATCTGTGTAAGGAAACAGGTTTGATTTCCAGAGAATGCATTAGCGGATACAGGAAATGTGTAGCTTGAATTCATTAAAATTAAGTAGCTTTTCTTTTTATTATCAAAATGATTTTGGTTGTTGTATCATATTCCATTAGTTTAACCGTGTCTGCCTAAATGGTGTTATTTCAGAAAATGTGAATATAATGTACCCATAATTTGTCGCCATGGCAAAATGTGGTGGGGATTTTTAATGACTCTTTCTGCAGGTTTCATTGTCACACCAGTTGGTGGCGACAGTGACCGTCTTTATGAATGAGTCAAAAATCATTCACTGAACAGATTTCTTCAAAGCTCTGATTCAGTCAGCAATGAAACAAGCAACTTTAAAGTTACATCTAAAATCGATATTATACTATATTTTGCATACTATATGGTATGCAAAAAACAGTACGCCAAAAGAGTATACATACAGGTGCATCTCAATAAATTAGAATGTCATGGAAAAGTTAATTTCAGTAATTCAACTCAAATTGTGAAACTCGTGTATTAAATAAATTCAATGCACACAGACTGAAGTAGTTTAAGTCTTTGGTTCTTTTAATTGTGATGATTTTGGCTCACATTTAACAAAAACCCACCAATTCACTATCTCAACAAATTAGAATACTTCATAAGACCAATAAAAAAAACATTTTTAGTGAATTGTTGGCCTTCTGGAAAGTATGTTCATTTACTGTACATGTACTCAATACTTGGTAGGGGCTCCTTTTGCTTTAATTACTGCCTCAATTCGGCGTGGCATGGAGGTGATCAGTTTGTGGCACTGCTGAGGTGGTATGGAAGCCCAGGTTTCTTTGACAGTGGCCTTCAGCTCATCTGCATTTTTTGGTCTCTTGTAACTGTCAGATCAGCAGTCTTCCCCATGATTGTGTAGCCTAGTGAACCAAACTGAGAGACCATTTTGAAGGCTCAGGAAACCTTTGCAGGTGTTTTGAGTTGATTAGCTGATTGGCATGTCACCATATTCTAATTTGCTGAGATAGTGAATTGGTGGGTTTTTGTTAAATGTGAGCCAAAATCATCACAATTAAAAGAACCAAAGACTTAAACTACTTCAGTCTGTGTGCATTGAATTTATTTAATACACGAGTTTCACAATTTGAGTTGAATTACTGAAATAAATGAACTTTTCCACGACATTCTAATTTATTGAGATGCACCTGTAGTATTCGAAAAACAGTAGGTGAAAAACTAGGTAAAGATGACTTACTACTACTGGTGAGATTCTGAAATGCGCATTTGATGGATACTTTACTTTTGAGGTCAGGAGAGAGGATTTGTAAATGGCAATGAAGCCAAGCAACTGACGCTGCAGGTCACATGACCATATGGCGGCTGTAGTACATCCGAATTTCATTCATACTACCATATTCATACTATATAGAACAGATTTTTTAAGGGTCACAAAGTTCGAATTCAAATGTAGTACAAATGTTGCAATATGCGATTTTGAACACACCATATAAGTGAGTTATTGAATCATTCACCCAACCAATTAGTTCAAAACGCTGATTCATTCAGGGATGAAACATAACTGCTGTGTGTTCCTCTGAGATGTGGTTGATGCTGCCGTGGCTTTCTTTTGAACTATTAACTTTTTCAAAAATGGACCAAGCAATATTGTGTCTAAAATGTAAGTTACTCAATTTTAACTTGTTGTTTATTGAACTGCTGTGTAAAAGCAATATCACACTCATTCACAGTCTCACTTGGTGCTTTTAGTGGTTGTTAGATGTTCCATTATCTTCCTGGGAGAATCCTACATATGAGACATTTTTCCTTACATGTGCCAACTTATTTGCAATCTCATATTTCAGATCTCCCACAGTTCTGCCTCAAATATCGCTAAGACACAAAATAACTGCAGACACAGTTGTCAAGTACGGTACTGTCACAAGAAAAATGTGAATATATGGTCATCTTGTTCCTAAAGGCGTTATTTCATACAAGGTGGATAAGTGTGAATTTGTCAGGGAGTTGTAAATAGATAAACAGGACAGTTTATTCTGTTTTCCAAATCAAGGTCATGTAAGTTGGATGACATGATCACTAGCCTTTCTGATTGTTTTTTTTTTTTTTATATAAAATTGGAGGTGCATAAAAAGATGTTGGAGATGTGTGGAAACAGTATATCCCATAATCCTTTTGAATCTGGCATTTTTAATAAAAAGTATCAGGATGCTTTGCTGAGGTTAACATATAGCTTTTCTGCTTGTTTAACTCCACATTCCTGGTGTTTTCTTTTCCACACATGATAGAATGGTTGCTTTATATAGTCTTGTTTTCATACTGTGGAGGGAAATAATTCTCTGACCGACTGATCCTCATTTGCTGAGTCAGTGGAGTCTGTGTGTGTGTGTGTATGTGTGAGTGTGTCTCTCACCGTATTGATTTTTCTTTTTTCTTTTTAGAAAGGGTCTAAGAATCAAACAGTAAACACTCGCTAGGGAGAAGAGGGGGTTAATTGTACGGCGTGGATTCTCTTCCTTCACAGCTAAAACCCGCCAAATGCCATGTCATATCAAGTTCCTGAATATGCCCGCATCCTGTCAGTGCGTTGCACCTCAGCTGCTTTGCACACCTTGAGCAGAAAGCGTTCAACACCAAGCCTGCTATTTTTAGACCTGTATTTTTAGCTGTGTAGAAAAGTAAATCAAATGCATGGTTGGACTCCACCCAGCGACATCTTTGATTGACAGATGGGTTCTGCTCATTGAAAAAGATGTCTAGAAAGGATAGGAGATGAATATGACAAAGCAAGGTCTCCATCACTCTTACAGTAATTTTACGCACTTTTGTTTTTAAATTATGGGATTGAGGTAGCGTCACATGGTATGCTATTATGCTGATGTGTGAAGCTTTGTCACAAAAATTGTGAAGTATGACATAATAAGGGGAGAGTGGGGTAAGATGTGCCCCTTTTAATTTTGTCCTTTAGGGAATGAGACATGAGATCAGACTAACATATTTTAATACAATATAATCATATGTAATATAATTTTTTATAATGTATTATACAAACTATATATGTGCATATATCTATAAATTTGACCTCTATATGATATCTCTCATTTTTATCAGTTCGTGAGTCATTACAAAGGCGTTGGGCACCTGCAGGTTTAGTAGCAGAAAAGATGACCTCAGACCCTTTTTCTCCAGTAGAGGGTGCAGTGACTGACTGATTACCCCAACCTTCTCTGGGGTGCTGGCTGCAGAGTCACGCTTCACTGCATGTAATTATCAAGGATGAAACCATTTTCGGAGTGTTTGCCTTTTCCTTCCCTTCTGATCCCCTTGTGTCATCCCTATCCAAATACTAAAGTGCTACTTGATAGAAGGGCCACCAGTTATGTGGCCAACATTCAGTGGAAACAAATGAGACTGGCTTTATAGTTAATAGTTACATGTTACAAAATTGTTCTTGTTTGGAATGGAACATTGTGGGCACTGTTCTTTTTTCCAGTTAGTGTCACTTCAGTAACATCTAGGGTCGAATAACTTTCGAAAAATTGCATAGTATTGACCTAAAAAACAGTGATATTATGCATGTGTCAGTGTTGTTAAATGCAAAATATTTATTTAACTACATTCCAACTATATTAAAAGCAGGGTATGTAATTTCTTGCAAACATAATGACTGTTCCAAACACTTTACCCCATGGTTAAGACATTATTATTTACACTAGTGCGTTTTCGTTTTAAAACGGGGTTTTAAAATGAAAACGATCCTTGTCTACACTGGCGTTTTCACTGCATTTCAGAAACGATCTCCATCCACACTACACAACCGAAAACGCATGTCACATGACCATTCATGCAGGTACAACAATGAGCATGGTGTTATTGTTTACACGGTCGTCAAGGATATGCAGAGTGAATGTGGGCAGCCATGCCATCATTTTCGAAAGTCTCTGTTTTCGTCCTTTTACACTGAAACGCAACCCCAGAGTTTTCAAAATAAAACGGGATCTGCAGCATTTTTTAGAGTCTCCATTTTCAAGGGTTGAAAACGCTGGGGTAGTGTAAATGACAGGCGTAACCGTAGCAAAAGTTATGTGTTTTAAAATAAAAAACGTATTAGTGTAACCGTAGCCTTAGTTAACATCTATACTCTACAACAAAGTTCTTAAAAAGACCGTTCACCCCAAAATTAAAATTCTGTCATTATTTAATCATACTCATATCGTTCTAACAACCGGTATTAACACAAAAGTTTGGTTATTAAATTAATTAATTTTATAACTAAAATTATATTTACATGTATGCAATTAGCAGATGCTTTCATCCAAAATAACTTACAATAGAGGAGCATAAGCAATTAATCACAGAGCCAACTGTATTCGCAGTATTCAATGCCACATTTATTAGAAAGCTGGATTAGGAAACAAGATGGAACAGATGAGAAATACAGAGAAGAGACAGATTATTTTTTTCCTCCTTTTGCATTGGTATAGGATTGTGGAGTGGTTAAGTGCTCAGCTGCTTCATGAAAGTGTTGATGGTTCCAGCAGTTCAGGTGGAGGTTGACAGCTCATTCCACCAGAGAGGAGCAGAGAGGGTGAAGGTGTTGGAGAGCGACTTTGTGCCTCATTGTAAAGAAACAACAAGGCACCACTTATTCAGGAGGGAGCATACATTTGTGGTATGTATGGCTTTTGTACGTCATCTCAAGAGTTTCAACAGAGGAGAAGGTCATCTGTGAATAATGACTTGGGTGACTTTGAGCTTTAGATTCTCACCAGAGCATGAGGGGTGTGAGATATGCCAGAGGGGGAGTGTGTCTCTCATGAGTGACTGCCAAAGGTGTAAAGCTGGTCACTGGGGCATCACTTGAAGCCCCTCAGCAAAGCAGTCAGCTGGAAACCGTAGCAACCATTAGCAGTGTGGTTACCATGACATCCATTCAACCAGTGAGGCAGGCTTCCTGGCTTGACTCCACTGGGAGTTGTGATGGCTGGATTTAGAGGGAAGTGGGACTAACCATTGTGATGAAAGGAGACGCAAGAGTTTTTGGCGGAGAGAATGAAGGTCTAGTTCTATATAAACACCGGTGGAATGTCAATACAATTTCACCAGTCATGAAAATAATTTTCAGCTAGCTTATACATCCATGTGCTGGCAAACTTGACAATGAATTGCTGTGTAAATATCATCGATTGGATTTTGCGGGATCTATTGGTTGTTTCCCAACCTGGCTCGTATTGATGATTACCTCAGTCTCACACACAAAGTATCACCACAATCAATCCTTAGAAAATAAATTCAGAGAAAAGTCTGGAAGCCACCGGGCCATACTGTACTGTCTCAGATGCATGCAGGGAAGAACTATTTTGTTGAATTGGGACCATGAATGGTCCATGACCGTGCAGTAGAGTTTAAATACATCACAGTGACTGGTCCTGCTCCCCAGCCTTGTAATGGATCACTGGGGAGGAATTTGTGACGGTAAGGATTGGACAAGCAGGGCGTTGAAGGTTGAATGGTTACCCTGGACCTTCATATCCGCTGACGGGGCACATTGGTCAGTGTTCCATGGAGATCGTAATAACAGGAAATGTTGCGGAAATTAATCCTGTTGTATGCTGTCTTTTGTGCTTGTAAGGTTGTGCTTGTTCTTGTATATTTATCATTATGTATTAATTGAGGCTTTTGCTACTTTTCATTAGTAATTCTTTCAATTTCAGTAAAGAAAATTGCTTTGACCTTTGACCTTTAATTGTGCGTTTTCATAAAACTCCAACAATGCCCTTTTAAATTCTCTAATAGCGGAATAATCTAACCTTTGCACAGAAGAGAATGCATAAAAGATATTGTTATTGTTGTCAAAATGTGTTGCTGCTGGTTATAACTGAAGTTATCTGTGTCGCGGCACTGATGTGGTAAAGAGAGCGTGAGAGAGAGTGAATGTGGGCTTGTTTTGTCTCGCTTTTGTTTAAACAAGTGTGTTCAGACAGTGATAAGGAGAAGAAAGGGATATAGTGGTGAGTCAGGCTCCTCCGGTTGGGCACTTCTTTTCAGTGCCAGGATCAGGTTGACCTTGGAGATAATATTGAGCCTTATCCCCATTTGTCAAGGGTGAGGAAAAACAGATTATTCTCTCTAAATTCGCTGCTGACTATGGAGCCTTGATGGCCTCCCACATCAATGACGTTCTCAACCCATCCTCAATCTCAGTGCTTGTTGGTTTTCCTTGGAAATCCATGCCTTCTTGCCAGTGACTTTTCAGCTTTCACTTACCTATGTTGCTGCCTTTTAGTAATTTGGTACCTTCCTTAAAATCTGTCTATTGAATTGGAATTGGAGCTGAAAAGAAAAAGAAGTGAGAAATTAACTGATTTCTCAAGTCAGGATGGTTGATTATTCAACAATTTGTCTAACTAGTAGTGACTAGTGAGGTCATTTATTTATATACAGTATAATTCATATATAACCTATCCTATAGTTTATATTATTTAGTGATGCCCATATATTGAAAAATCTCTCTTTTGTTATAATTCACATTACAGATTGACAGCACTGTAACCTCTGAAGCCTTTTGAGTATAAAGCAGAACTGTTTGGTCTCCATTCTGTTGTGGCATTTCTTCTACTTTCAACACTCACTTGAATTTTCTTATGCCATCATGCACCAACGAAATGAAATAATCAATGTGGTAATCAGGGGATTTAATTTAAGATTTGCTGTCTCTCGCAGCTGCTAATTACCACCGCTTATGATTGCATTGCTGATGAGAGTCACCCGTTATTATCAAGAATGGCTTATTGCGGAGTGCAACAAGAGCCTCCTTTATATTCTCAGCATGAGTTTGTGACAGTTGTCTGTAACAAACAGATTAGACACAATCTTGCAGTGATGAATGGCACAACTATTGCTGAAATGGCACTTATGGTTTACGCTATGCTAGTAAAATAACTTCCTACCCCAACTTCTCTCGCAAAGCTTGGATCATATTGAGAATGAGATGATGTTCTAGCTGTGCTAATTTCCTAACTTTATTTTAGTCCATGTGCATTGAAAATGAGATGGAACAGTGATTAGACCAATTACTACAGCCACAGGCAGATTGCAGCAGGGTGTCCTCATGCCCACCTGCTACAGAGATCGCCCTTCCTTTGGTGCCACTCAAGACATGATCCTTCCTGGCTAGTCTCAATCACACAGTCTCATAATCATGGCCCAGTTCAGCCAGCCTACCGCTGCGTGAATGGCACAAACAGGTCAGCAGGGCTACTTAAATTAGAACCTCATATGGACTCAGGTATGTTTTTGGGGCTTTTGATATGTGGGATGTGTCTTCAAGCCAGTTTTATATTGTGAAAAAATAATTACTTTTATTCATCAAGGATGCATTAAATTGATCAAAAGTGACAGTAAAGATATTTATAATGTTACAAACCTCTTCTATTTCAAATAAATGCTGTTCTTTTGAACTTTCTATTCAGCAAAGAATCCTGAACAGTTTATAAAAATATTAAGCAGCATAACTGTTTTCCGCTGTGATAAGAAATGTTTTTAGCACCAAATCAGCATATTAGAATGATTTCTGAAGGATCATGTGACAATGAAGACTGGAGTAATGGTTGCTGAAAATTCAGCTTTGCCATCACAGGAAAACATTACCTTCTAAAATATATAGAAAACCATTATTTTTAAATTTAAATTTTTTATTTAAAGGGGTCATATGATGCGATTAAAATTGTTCCTTTCTCTTTGGAGTGTTACAAGCTCTTGGTGCATAAAGAAGATCTGTAAAGTTGCAAAGACTAAAGCGGCCTGACAGGGCATCATCACAGTATAGTGAGGGGCGTAACATTTCCGTCACACGCTTGAGGTATTCGGCCAATCACAACGCAATGGATAGCTGGCCAATCACAGCACACCTCGCTTTTTTAGAACGATGAGCTTTGTAAAATCGACGCGTTGCAGAAAGGTGGGGCATAAAGGAGAAACAATAATGTACAGTATGTGGAAAATTAGTTTTTTGAACCTTAAACCGCATAAACACATTTCATTACACCAAATACACAAAATAATGTTCTTTTTAGCAGCAACATATGACCCCTTTAATTTTACATTTTTTTTGCTGTAAAATAAAGACTTGGTGAGCATAAGAGGCTTTGTTCAAAAGCTTTAAATTGTAGTGTATTACCACTATTATTATTATTATTAGTAGTAGTAGTGTAGTAGTAGTAGTAGTATTTGCTTTTAATTAATTTTCCATGCTAACCATGTGGGTATTTTGTTGATTTTTGTATGTATGGCATAGATCTTTATTCATATTTCTTGTCATCTTTTAGACCATTTCATCATTATGTACAAAATAACAAGACAAATAGTAACAGGAGTCACATCCAAGACATTTGGTAGAAACAACTGCACAGATTCATATCCCAGTTTTTCCTAGTGAGCTTAAATGTAGGCCATTCTCTGCTATTAATTGCCAGAATTAATAAAGAAGCTCTAATTTCAGTCCTTGATTTCAAATGACAGGAGACAGAGCAACTCTTTACAGAAAACCTGACAATTTATTGTCTGTCACACTTCTCCACAGGATCCAAAGCCCTTTTCTGTAGAGAACTGAATTATATGTATTACTCCGAATTTAATGGCTGACATTAGGTGGAGGTAAATTGGAGCCATCAGTCACATAAGACACTCATATCTGCTGAACTTGAAGCTGAATTGTAACATTTGACAAACTTTTTCCATGTCTCACAGAATTTGAATGACTAAATTATTTCTCAATTTTAATCAGGTATTATATTTTATTGTGATCGCTCCTTGTGCATAAAAATGGAAGATTTGGATCAAAATGCCTCTCTCTTAAATGTGCATTACTGAGAGCTTTATTAAATAGAAAAATAATATTAAAATCATAATGCTTTTTTTTTTTTTTTTTGAAACTCCCTTGTGAATTTGTTTCGGTTAAGCTTGATCAATCTTCAATCAATTTTTTTTTTCAATGGCCACATGGACAATTAATAAGGTAAATTCATAAGAGATTAAACTCTCCAGATGCACACTATAGTATCTTCCAAGTGCATAATGGTTTTACAGTCTTACTTGTCTGGAAATACAGGCGAGGTTTTAGTAAGTATGACTAGAAAGAGATAATTTTTTTATTTCAAATGTTTGAACTGCAGTATATTTGTAGTTTTCAAATAGACCCATGCAATAAGACGCTGTCCGGCGCAGCGAAGAGGAACGACTGAATATATTTAGGTACATGGTTACATCTCTGATATGTATTACATTTTATTAGTGAACTGAAACTATTATGATTTATATGGTGTTTTTGAGTAGCGTTTTACAAAGAAAATTATGTCCTGTTGCATTACATAAGAGGGTGCTTTTATTAACTGTGTCCCACATGGCAAAGCATGATTGATAGTGATAACAGTGCATGGTACATAAATATACAGTATCTGGATTTATGATGACATATTTGATGATTTCTGTTTGTTTGTTTCTGTAAATCTGGAGTATGAGTGTCCAATGAGCTGAAAAGACAAAAAAAAAGATATACTGAGAAAACCCCTGATTATGAGGGTGTGTTGCTGGTGTACGATATGGAGCACCATATGGTCAAATAGTGTGTTTGGGGCCCATTTAACAATAGAAAATATTGCTAAAAAAACAAAAACGGTTTGTCTGTAGTACAACTAATATACTGCTTATAAACTTAAAACTAAGCAATAGTGAACATTTTCTGCCTGGAGCCTGAAAATGGAAATTCACTGGGCAGTTGTGGAAACCCTGTGTAGAACAACAACACTTTCACATACAACTGTTATGACATCCAGCATATTCTAATCACTGAAGTTGTTGCATAATTGGTCTGCATACTTCAAAAGGTCATATGAATAATGCTTATCCTTGGAAAATATGTTCTCATGCATCGATATAACTGCCAAGCTAATTTGGTTTTGTGTTAGATAAGGAAATATTTCATGTTTGGAGATTTGCATGTTTCGGATTTCACACTCTGGATCAGCACTGCAGATCTCTGAGTGTGTGAATCAAGCATATATACTGCAATCCTCATAGATACTGTATGTTATGATGGAGAACTCTATGCAAATGCATGCAATCACCCTCTGTTTGCATTACAATGAAGTGCTTTGTTTATCGTACACCTGCACCTGTTCTGTAAGGTCATGTCTTGTGTACTGGGACGTAAGATCCATTCTTCAGGCTTGAAATGCACTGCTGTATTTCAGACTCGTCATCTCACAGCAACGAAGGGAATATGCATTTCAATGCATGTAAAAATAAACCAATGTACAAGCCAACCCAATTGCTGATAAGAAGGTTATTGTGTTTATTCTACACATTACAAGGCTGAAATGGAACATCGGTGCGCTTATGGCATTATGACCGCAGCGCAAAGAGAAATAATATTGGCCATCGGACAGTTTTTGTTTTTTTTTCAGAGATGCAACATTAATAGCTCTATAGATTATTTTTCAGTTTTTTCATAGTGGCCTGTTATGCATGAATCTATTGGACAGGAGAATGACTAAAAGAATACAATACTCTGCACTGGGATGAAAAACAAATCATGAATATTTCAGGATACTCTAAACCAGGGGTTTTCAATCTCTTGATGGCATGGAACCCCAAATATGATCCTCCTTTCTAAGATATTTTACATGTTTTCTGGAAAATCTTGTTGACTGTGCCCTTTTTTTGCCCACTATTAGAGAACTGTCAGAAATATTCAAGTTAATTCGTAGCTCTTTTCCCAGATAATATCATTCAAAGTGTATTTAAAAATTGTAAAACATTTAATAAATATTTTTAGTTAAGACATCAACTTTGACAGCGCTAAAAATACAATTTGTTGAGCGTGTGATTTGATTTATCTGTATTTTTATATGTAATTTAATAAATACATTTCATGTATTTTTGGTGATTTATTTTATTATTATTATTAATATTATTATTATTTGTAAGCATTCTTTCCTATTGTGGACCACAAGTGGATGCTAGGGGGTACACCGAAAATTACATTAACTTAAGAAAAAATGTTTTTGTCCTAGTTCTCAACCTATGGACTGCTACCCAAAAATCATTTGCAAATCTATTCTGACAGGGTCACATGCCATATTAGGCAGATGCTAACAAGGGCAGGTTGAACAAAATAATGCATGGCAAAATGAAATCTGACCCAGGCTAAATTAATATAGATTCACTTGCAATGTGGATAAATATGGTTTGTGTGTTGCCACAATGTGCTTTGTGCACATTTATTGACTGCCGAGAGCATTAAACTATTGAAATTCAATTTTGTACGATAAACAGATTTGGTAAAGTGTTGGATAAAATGTAAGATCTGGGTCCTGAAGCTACACCAGCTAAGAACCACAGCTTGAAAATGAACCAGGGTTTGCTTGTTGCTTCAAGGCTTGAATGAATGAGCGAATGGAAATAGAACAGAGGAGGATGAGCCGGAGGGAGTGAATATTGGAGAGTTCGGGTGAGTGTGCTGTGGGGGATTAGATGAGGAAAAGGAAAAGGAAAAGGAAAAGCAAAAGCGGGTGAGTGTTGTGGAGAAACAGCTAGGGTGGGTTTATTGTGACAGCGGCATGCCAATGATGGTTTTAGTGGAGACAGGCTGAGTTGTGCAGACAAAATAATGTGATGTGCTGGCGCACATGGGCAGGGACCATGGGTATGGATGAGAGAGAAACTCTCGTCTCTCCTGCCCGACAACTGCCTCGTGCAGCTCAGGAGGAGGAGACGGGTGGGAGAAAGAAAGCATCCTCCCGGTGCCACTCTTTTATGGAGATGTTTCCCTCCAACGGCGCAAGCGTAGCCTAGCGTGACTGTTTGCACGGTGTGCATTGAAGCTGTTTTGATTTGGAGGCTCAAGTGCGGACCTGGAGTTGTCCAACCAGCTGCCAAACTCCTTGAGTGCAAAGATTGTTGACACGTTGCTCAATTGGCCCAGAAAACTAAAAGTTATCAAACAGTGCAGAGCAGAGGGACATCACCTTGGCTGGAGTTACATCAAACAGTAGATATATATTTCTGACTGTATGTATGTGTGTGTGTATGTGTATGTGTGTGTATATATATATTTATATGTATATATATATATATATATATATATGTGTGTATATATATATATATATATATATATCAGAAGCGAAACAAGTAATAGGCAAGAGGAGAAATAAAAAGCGATACTTATCTTAATAACATATATGTATGTGTATATATATCTATATATATAATTAATTTATTATTCAAAGTATTTTGATCATTTGAAATTATTCAACCCCCTTGACCTGCAAGACATTCTGCTGCTATGAACAAAATTTTATGAAAACAAGTAAACCATTGTAGAAAGTTGATTAATACACATTCTGAGGACAAACAGTTCTAATCAAAAAATCAAATTGGTCAATTGGTCAATCAAAAATCAAAAACCTTTTCTGTCGTCTTTAGTGTCACATGATGTTTCAGAAATTACTTTATCAATTGAATACATTCTTGCTAAATAAAAGTAATATTATTTCATGCAACAAAAAATCTTACTGACCCCAAACTAGTACATTTCCTTTACATTTTTTTAATTCATTTATTTATATACATTTAATTTAAAGGGGTCATATGATGTTGCTAAAAAGAACATTATTTGGTGTATTTGGTGTAATGAAATGTGTTTATGCGGTTTAAGGTTAAAAAAACGTAAAAATTATTTTCCACATACTGTACATTATTGTTTCTCCTCTATGCCCCGCCTGTGTGAAACGCATCGATTTTTACAAAGCTCATCGGTCTGAAAAGCGAGGTGTGCTCTGATTGGCCAGCTATCCAGTGCGTTGTGATTGGCTGAATACCTCAAGCGTGTGACGGAAATGTTATGCCCCTTACCATACTGTGATGGAGCAACGAGACAAAAACATTAAAAAAAACATTATAAACGAGGCATTTGTTGCATCCAGTGGGGACATAATTACGGATTATAATGACTTCTACTGTCTTTTTACGCATTGCGTTGCATCGCGCCACATAAACATAAAACTATGTCTGCATTTGTGATTGGAGAAATGACAAACAACAAGCGCTACTCTACACTGCTCAAAACTCGCGTTTGAATCATCAGTGGCAAATTCTTTATATATAAAAAACGTACTTACAGTCTGTGAGTCAGAACAGAACAGCCGCACGGCGGGCTAGAGTGAGCGGAGGCCGGCGGGCTACAGTGAGGAACCGCTTCGTCCACGGTGAAAGCCGATCCGGGGATCCACAGCACGAAGTTGATGTATTTCCTCAGCGACCAGCACGGATCAGCTCCAGTAACAGCTTGTAACACTCCAAAGAGAAAGGAAAATTTGAAATTGCATCATATGACCCCTTTAATGTTCAGCATCATTATAATGTGAAATTGAACATTTTGGAGTGGGACTATTCTGTGTTTTTCTCAAAGTGTCCTGCTCTACTGCCCAGTTTAGCTCATAGGCCGCTTTCTTATCTAAGCTGGAAGACTGAAATATCAGACCTCACCAATGAGCTCGGGCAGCCGGCTCGGAGGAATAGCAATTACATGTCAGATGCCCTCGGCTAATGATGCCTTGCAAAAAATACAGTGGTAAACAGCATTTTATGTGACCAGACTGCTTTGGTAAAGAGTGTTGACAAAGGAATCATTTTGCCCCTAGTTTGTCACCTTTGGGTAATTGTAGCTCTTCACAGGGTGATGTGTGACTCTTTCTAGCTCTCGCTGTTTGTATTGTTCTGGTTTGTTTATTTGTTGCATGCGGGCGCTTGGCTGGCTTCCTGCAGCATTAACACGGGGACGGAACTCACAAGCCGCGTGGGAAGGAGGGCAGTGTGGCTGCCAGACTTCCTGCCCTGAACCAACGCTACGACATGTGCAATATGCAGGGAAATGACTGGGAGAGGAGAGTAGGAGGAAGAGAATGAGAGAGAAAAAAAGCTGCAGATTTCCCCCTGACACTTTCAGCCCACTCCTTTGGGTTACCATGGTCAGTATGGATGTTCTGAGAGAAGCATGGAGCTGTCCATTGATTTTTGGGATGCTTTTCATGTCTCTTGAGCATTGAATTTATTGTACTACATGAAAGTAAACAAGAATCATCATTAATATACTACATGGAAGTCAACATGGAATCAAAATAGATTCTGGTTGATTCTTATTGTGTATTTAATCAGTGCATACTATTTTATTATAAAAGCTCTTTGCAGGGATTATTTGGTTGGTTGATTGATTGATTGATTGATTGATTGATTGATTGATTGATTTAATATCCTGTGTCACTGAGAAGTAGGCTACATAACATTCAGCAGTAAAACGAGTTGGAAAAATTAACCTTCATGTTCCGGTAGATAGATAGATAGATAGATAGATAGATAGATAGATATGGTTTGTTCATTTGCTTGTTTTTCTTTCTTTCTGTCTTTCTTTCTGCCTTCCTTCCTTCCTTCCTTCCTTCCTTCCTCCCTCCATCCTTACGAAGTGCATAACATTGCATAAGTAAAATGGTTTGGAAAAATAACCTTTATGTTCATTAATTAATTAATTAATGAATTCATTCATTCATTCACTAAGATGAATGAACATTACCTAAGTATAATGGTTTGGAAAAACACATTTTAAGTTTATTTATTTATTCATTCATTTATTTATTTTTCTTATTTATTTATGTTCATGTTTCAGGAATGCTTTACATAAGAAATGCTTTGCATTACAGAAGTAAAATGCAAAAAGAACCTTTTTATTTTTATTTATTTATTTTTTGATAGTGTACATTCAAAGTGGCTTCTCCAAAATGTCTTTGTATCTTTGATAAAGTCAGTTGCATGATTGGATTGCTTGACACCCCAGGTTGGAAATGTTAATGTTGACTCTACCAGAGCTTACACCATGATATAGTTGTAGCTTTGTAAAGCGTCTTCTTGATGGATATGTAATGTCACAGGTGGGTGTTGAGTCATTGTCCTGGTGGAGTGTCAATAATAAAGGTAGGCAGAGCATCATATTGACCTGTCATATTGAGAATATATGTTATTTTGTTTTTGTTTTCCCCCCCTTGCCTCGCAGGAGAGAAATGACAATAAACCAATTTTACTTAACTCAAGAAGACATATACCAGAAGCCTTGTCTTTCACATAGGCCCGCGGCCCATGTTCTAGCGTTTTCTAGCTTTTTCCAGCCAGGTTAGACCATCAGACAGAGGATGGATAACAACTCCAAGGCTCAATCAGTTCCTATTCACTGGCCTGCCAAACTGTTCTCGGGTTCAGGCTGGAGCAACAGAGGCTTGTTTGCCAGTAAAAGTGCCAAGCGCTGATGAGACAGAGGCACAGAGACAGTTACAACCTGGCAACCTTATTTTAGCCAGGGTGACGACGGGTCTGTCTGCAGCTTCTGTCAATTTTCCAGCCCCTCTCCCTGTTTCTCAGTCTCATTTTCCCCATTTCTATCTCTCCATGTGTGACTTTCTCTTTTTAGTCTCTCTTTTTTTGTGCCTGTCATGCTATAAAACCACATTAGTTTATGAAGTTTATCTTTGTTTAACTAATCAGTCTTGATTGTCTTGGCATCCTTGTCTTTTTGGAATCATCCTTAAAAAAGTTTTCCTTATTTTTCCCACTCTCATATATAGGCTACCCCATTAAAACTGAAATTACGAGATTGACGAGTGTGTTTTAAATAAATGGTCTCCGTTCTCTCTGGCTTTTCCTGAACATGGTTGGAGTTATTTGGGTGGGAGGGCTGATGGATGTATGTTGTCAGTCTGCATTCATAATGAGGCATCAAGCAGCTTGTTAGATGCAATCAGTAGCTGCGGCCCATGAACCTCATTCGATCTGCTGTCATGTAGCATGTTGCTTCATCTGAGACCCCTGATAAGAGAGAGGGTGGGAGATGATCATTTTTATAAGGCTCGTTCACTGCTTCCATTTACAGATAAAGAACATTGTTGCTGAATAAAGACTCTATAAAGTTTAGACTAT
This sequence comes from Sinocyclocheilus anshuiensis, assembly GCF_001515605.1. Lineage (NCBI taxonomy): Eukaryota > Metazoa > Chordata > Actinopteri > Cypriniformes > Cyprinidae > Sinocyclocheilus > Sinocyclocheilus anshuiensis. The sequence goes on from NW_015552531.1 coordinate 2,636,420, forward strand.
CTAATACTAAAAAATAATGAAGATTTAGCTTTGAAACAAAAGAGAGTGTTCTTGCCCAACATTTTTTCTTTTTCAATAATCTGTCACTCGAATTCAAGCTCTGTTCCAAAACCTAGCCTCACTTCCTACTCTCTACAAAGGCAGCTACCGTTTAAGGTATCTTAAATGCAATGACAGCTTATAAATGACTGATTTGGAACACTTTTCAAAGGCAGTGACTCCATTTGTCACACAAATAGCACTCCGCATGGGAGTTAAAATTGATTCCAGTGGAGTTTGATATTAGCATGTTGCTAAGCTAACAGCGTGGCACTCTAATAAGCATATAAATGCATAGCACTCAAAAATATTCAGATGAAAGACTTAAACAAAAATTAGAAATGTTGTCTTGGTAACTAACTGAAATCAGTTTGAGCTACAAAATATATTAAACTGCAATAAAATGATTAAAGCTATATAGATTTGTAACATTAGTTTTGAATATTTAAAAAATATATATATTTAAAATAATGTATAAAAAACATAAAAATATTAAAACC
>NW_015552531.1:2636968-2643832 GCF_001515605.1 Sinocyclocheilus anshuiensis
CATATATATATATATATATATATATATATATATATATATCCGTTTTCATTTCAATTAAAACTAATCCAAAATGTTGTAAACATGCTAAAATAACACAGTGGCAGCTGATAAAAATCCTTCATACTTATGATCAATTAATTAAGTGTGATAAACTATCACACAAATAGACTTTTAGGCATTTTAGACACACAAAGCGAGCATTTTGTCTATGCAGGTATGGTAATGATCAGCCTAACCTAGCGCTAGTTATCTCTGCACATTCAAATGAGATAAGAGAAAGTATTTTAACATAACATTTATATTTTAAGTATACCTACAAAAACTGTGCCTATTTGTGTAGCTAAATGAATGATTATTATTATATCAGATTGCTTTAAAGAAGCCACACCAGGCCTGTAAGTGTTTCAATAGATCATTTGTATCTTTTATCCTTGTGTTTACACTCAGAAATGACCTTTTAGAGTGAGGTCTAATTGGATAAAGTACATTTTAGTGCTTAATGTACGAGAAGAGAGAACTGTTTGTAGAATAAGGTTGACACAGGGCAATCCACTTCAGAGGCCCTCAGAGATATTTAACTGCACCATTATCTCATATTGTACCCAGGGTTTAGAAGATGGTAGCATTACCTTTACCAGGGCAAACCACAGTGAATGAAATGAGCTGTATCATTGAAAAATGCGACAACACATTACCCAGCAGCACACATTTGTTTGCATGAAAAAAATCTGCTGAGCCAAGATGGAGAAGGTGGTGTCAAAAACAGATAGACATCAGGCAGTAGGAGAAACTTCAGCTCAAAGGTATACAGTACTTGTGTTAAAGCAATAGTTAATTCAGAAATGAATCATTTGCTCAGCCTAATTTCATTCCAAACCCTTATAAATTTGTTTTGCTGACACAAAAGGAGAAATATTGAATCACTGTTTTACATAAAAATACAGTGAATGGAGGCTGGAGCTTTTAGGCTTCTAAAAAGACTCAAAATTACCATAAATATATCTTAAAAGTAGTTCATATAACTTGTGTGCAATATTCTAAGTCATATGATGGCTTAATAATAGCAAAATCCTCAACTTCATTCATTTGTAATGATTGAAACCGAATCAAATGCATCATTGAGTTAAATTCAAGAACCAGATCAGTCTGATTCTCTTACAAATCATTTTGATTTTAGAAATGGGATCAAATGATTCACTGCAAAAGATTGATTCGTTCTTGAATCAGATGTTTCTACAGCGGTTCTCTCAAGAGAGGTGGATGTCAAGGACTGTTCCTCACACAAAGCTGTCATACAAGTTTAGAAGACTTTTATGATCATTTTATATAACTTTTTTGGAGCTTGATAGTCTCATTCATTGTCATTATTATGGCAATCCATTATCATATCATATTTAAATCATACTGTATATCATAAAGACATAAATCACTTTTGAAATGGACTGTTTCTTGAATTTAATATTTATTAATGTCTTGTGTTAAAATAATGTAATAATAAATTATTTTTAATTGAAAACTAAATAATTAATGTTTTAAAATGAAGATAAGTATAACAATAAAATAAAAATAGGAGGGGGAAAAAACATTTGCCAGTTGCTTTTCATTATCCATTTGTCAATCAAGTTATTAATAAAAAAATAACACTGGACAGTTCACGTGTAGAGACCACCAATCAGCTTTCGGCTCTGTTTGAAGATCCACCCCCTCTCCCATGTGCCAAAGTAGATGTACTGTCATTGGATAGAAAGACATATCATTTCTTCATTAAAATGGGAGCTTTGAGTGTATTTGTAGATGTAGAGTGGTATGACGGTGAGTAAATGATACCAGAATTATAGTTAATGGGAGAATTAGACTTTTAAATACAGATATTTTGTTGCGTTATAACCTTTTCTGGTACAGAACATCCCTCTGGTGACATTTAGTTGCTTATTTATCTTTTTTACCCAGGCTTCCATCAGGGCACGTTTGACTTTAGTACTTGAGGATGAAGACTAAGGCAATTCATTCTGCAGACTAAGCCAATCTTCCTGAAGAGAGCTGGCAGGAAGTGAAGCGCCAGTCAGTTCGGTCTTCCAATCAGCACAAAAGTTGTGGCAGATATTTCTTCACCATAGACCTTAGTCAGGGTAGCACAATATTTAATTTTTGACAGGAATAAAAATGAGGCTGTGAGGGATAGACGTACAGTGTGTTCAATGATGTGTACTGCAGTTTAACAACATGCCAATAGTTCAGCTAACAAAACTTTGTTTTGTTTTTTGAGTTTTGTAATTGATGTGATCTAGTTACTTTATACAGTATGTGCCATTGTAAAGATTATAAGTCTATGTTTTCATTTGCATACAGTTCACTATGGCATCTGGCCTAACTACAGTCTGTTCCAGCTAACAGAGAACATTCTCAGAACTTTGGAAAGAACATTCTGGAAAGGTTCTTTCAAAGATACGAACAAACATCCTTCTAGTTAACTTTAGTAGAATTTTTTGTTCGTTCAAAGTTATATGGTCTTTAATAATGTTCTTAAAACATTAGCACAAAAACATTTTACTTAATTTGTGGAACGTTTTTCTGAAACATTTCAGTTGTTATTTTGGCTTGTCTAATGTTTTTTAAACGTTTCTACTTACTAGTTTCAGACATTAACATAATGTTTGCTAAGTTATACAATGGAATGTTCCCTTAAAGTTTTCTCTAACATTCAAATAACCAAGAAAAAAACATATTTTTTGGTCGACTTATTATTTCAACTTAATGGAAACATTAACAATGTTAGCACATTATTGTAAGCCTGGATTATACATTTGCCTCGCAGATCTGAGTGTTGTAGCACCTACAAGACATTTCGTCATGTTGCATTGGTCAAGTGGTTGCTTTTGCCTGAACTTCTGACTTCCACAAATCCTTTATTCCTGTGCGTGCATTGAAGAGGCTTTGGGGTGAATTATGTGAGCATGTGTGAAGGGAAGAGTGGAGGAAGGTAAACAATGTGGAAATGGTGGTTTAAGGAGGCATAATCTAATTTCCAGAACATCAGGTGGAGGCACGCTGTCATGTCAGATGAGGCTAGTCATCTTTATTAACAAGGGAACAAAGTTGGCAGGCTCGGCCGCAGCCACCACTGAGCGTGACAAAATATCCAGAGATTGTCCTATACAACCATTTATCTTGATCTGAGCCCAGCTAATGCCTAGCTCAGTTATTATTTGGAATCTCTTTCTAATCAATGCAGATTCTTTATAGGTTGTATCAATCATGTGTTTGTACATCCTGACATTTGCTCATTTGCTACTGTAAATAGACCGTGGGGGTTTATGAGATAACTGAGGCATTAGACGTGACTGAAAATGTCTGACTAGCTGCTTTTTTTTTGGAGGATTTCACTGTTATAAATCTAAAATGTGTTGATTGCTTGTTTTATTTAGATCCAAAGAGGTCAGCGAGGTGTAAACTCTCAATGTTCATAAACCCTCAAACCTGGTTGACTCAAAAGAATGTATATTTATAATTTTTAAAGGATAGTTTGTCCAAAAATAAAAATTCTGAAATTGTCATTATTTACTGACCCTCATGACATTCCAATACTGACTTTTATTCTGAGAGACATAAAAGAAGATATTTTTAAGATGACTGCTAACAGTTCTCATTGACTTTCATTGTATGGAGAGAAAAGGAGCAAAAAAAAAGGAACCAAATCTGTTTGGTTACCAACATTCTTCAAAATATCTTCTTTTGCATTATGAATAAAAATAGAAAGTCATACAGGTTTGGAACAACATGAGGATGAGTAAATTGTGACAGAATTTTTCTTTTTTTAATTCAAATAGAAATTTTGCTAAAAATGTACTCACCCTCATGCCACCCAAGATGTATTTGAGTTTGTTTCTTCATCAGAACAGATTAGAAGAAGTTCAGCATCACATCACTTGCTCACCAGTGGATCCTCTGCAGTGAATGGGTGCCGTCAGAATGAGAGTCCAAATAGCTGATAAAAACATCACAATAATCCACAAGTAATCCACACCAAACACCAATCCATCAATTTACTTGTTTTATGAAGTGAAAAGCTACGTGTTTGCAAGAAACAAATCCATCATTAAGGCATTTTATCTTTAAACCATAATTTCTGGCCAAAATGTGAGTCCATAATAACACTTCCTTCAGTGAAAAAGTTCACCCAGCTGTCCTCTCACATCACAATCCACCGACATATTTGTTTAGAACTGTGGACACTTTTCGCTTGTAAAAGGTGCTTGATCTGTACGTATTTCACCTCTGATTCAGACGAAACAAGCAATATTACGGATAGAGGACTTGGAAGTAATGGGTTGAAGTTAAAAACATCTTAATGGTGGATTTGTTTATTACAAAGCAGCTTTTCACTTAACATGACGTTAATTAATATACTTTAGTTGTGTGGATAACTTGTGGATTATTTTGTTGTTTTTATTAGTGGTTTGAACTCTCATTCTGATGGCACCAATTCACTGCAGAGGATCCATTAGTGGGTAGATTATGTAATACTAAATTTATTCAAATCTGTTCAGATGCAGTAACCAATTAATCCACATCTTGGATAGCCTGAATGTAAGTACAATTTCAGCAAATTTTCATGTTTGGGTGAACTATTCCTTTAAGTAATTATCAAGCATGTAATGTGTTAAAAGAGTAACACATAATAAAACATTAAATGCAAGGTTTGTACGCCATCGGTTGAGTTCGAGAACCAGATGAATCTTGTTTGTGAATGACTCATTCTGTTTTAGGATCATTACACGTTTTCTTGCATTCTCTCAAATATCATTCAGTGGGCACAGCAAAGTCTTAACCCTGATGATCCTGTGTTGAAGTCTAATGATGAAGAGTTGCTAATAAATGTATTTTGTCCTTTCCAGAAGTCATGCCAGTTCCAGAACAGCCTGCCGAAGCAGAGAACGCCACCATACTCAGCCCAGGACTGAATGCTTCTAATGATGATGGATCTCAGACTGAGACCACCTCTGCCATTCTGGCCTCTGTGAAAGAGCAGGTAGGACTTTTAATGTCCACTGTCCCACTTCATTCATATTTTAGGCACACAGCCAAAACATTTTTTAGTGGAAAGGTTGAATTCTTTGCGGTTCTGTCCATGATTTATCAGGAGACAGCAGTTATCTGTACACATTTGTCAACTCTAGTGCTGGACCTTTTCTGTACACTTTCTGGGAGACAAAGATTAAAAGGGGAATGATACAGTGGGTATAGAAAAGAATCACCCCCCTTTAAAATAATCACATTTTGTTGCTTTGCAGTCTGAAATGAAGACGGACACAGTTTTTGTTTTATCCAGCTGTGATTACTCAGTGCAACTTATAGCATCCAAGTGAAAGATATAACACCAACATGTCAGAAAAAATAAAAAAACAGAATCACTGAGTTGGAAAAAGGATCACCCCCCCTCCTAAAAATGACTTGTAAAATCAGGTATAGCTTATCACCTAATGGCTCACAAAGCCATTTGACTTTCAACTGTGATCAGCTGTGCTCAATTTGATTAGAGAAGTGGAAGGTATTTGGTACAACACACACCCTCCCTGGATCAGGACGTCACTCCAAACTGGATGAAAGAGTCAGGAGGAGGAAACTGAGGCTAACAAGAGGCCTACAGGAACTCTGAAGCAGTTGCAGGAATTTTATGACAAAGAGTGGTCATTGTGTGCATGTGACAACAATATCACAAATTCTGACTAAATGCAGCTGGATAAAACAAAAACTGTGTCCGTCTTCATTTCAGACTGCAAAGCAACAAAATGTGACCATTTTAAAGGGGGTGATTCTTTTCTATTCCCACTGTATGTGAAGTTTAGACATTTTGGACGCACCCCCCTCTGGTGACAAATGTGTGGAACGACAACGAACACGCAGTGACAAAACACTGTAATTAGCTAATGGTGGCTCTGTGGTTTGCAGTGTCACGCTTTCTTGCGGGTAATTTCTAGATCTATGACTCATGCGAGATGAAACTTGGGTTTATGTGAAAACAATTGTTTATGAAGGCCAAAAGTAGTATGAGCACTTCACAATGTTAAAAGGAAAAAGTAATGTAAAGTCAAGGGATAGCTGGGTATGTTTATGCATAAACCCTAGTAATAAAAAAATCTAACAAAATGGACCAAAAATGCAATATCTTTGTTTCTTAGTGAAGAAGAGGAGAGTATCCTTAACTGAACAGAGCTGGTCACACTTGCATGTTCTCTTAAACTAAAAAGAGAAAAGACATAGGAAACCAATTAGCATTTGCAAGTTATAATTTATAGACATCTTAGAGTGTAGCCACGGTTAAGGTTTTACAGTAAAAAGTTGGAAAAAGGATCACCCCCCCTCCTAAAAATGACTTGTAAAATCAGGTATAGCTTATCACCTAATGGCTCACAAAGCCATTTGACTTTCAACTGTGATCAGCTGTGCTCAATTTGATTAGAGAAGTGGAAGGTATTTGGTACAACACACACCCTCCCTGGATCAGGACGTCACTCCAAACTGGATGAAAGAGTCAGGAGGAGGAAACTGAGGCTAACAAGAGGCCTACAGGAACTCTGAAGCAGTTGCAGGAATTTTATGACAAAGAGTGGTCATTGTGTGCATGTGACAACAATATCACACAAGTTATAATTTATAGACATCTTAGAGTGTAGCCACGGTTAAGGTTTTACAGTAAAACAACAACAACCACAACAGCAGCATGTTGTGTGAATTGTTTTTATTGACATGCAAAATTGTCAGTGCTCTTAACAGTTATTAGCTGAATATATTAATGAATGACAATTGACATTGAACATGAATAAATACATAAAGAAGTAAAACACAAAATAAGAACAAAAAATA
>NW_015552531.1:2644404-2681481 GCF_001515605.1 Sinocyclocheilus anshuiensis
TTCATTTCAGACTGCAAAGCAACAAAATGTGATTATTTTAAAGGGGTGATTCTTTTTTTATACCCACTGTAGATGCAAGAAAGGCCATTTTGTTTGACACGGAGTGCTTGTCAAAAAGCAAATGGGTGGAATTAACTATAAAGCTATCCACAGATGTATACTAGAATTTAACAGGATGTAATAATATGAATGCAAAGGCTCAAAGTACATTTTTACCTGATATATTTTTTCCCCCCGCTCAATTCTTGGCTTTAACAACTTTATATATACTACAGTTTTTTTAAGGCACTTATGGTCACCAAGTCTTGTTCAAAAAACACAGTAAAACAGTAATATTATGAAATATTATTATAATTTAAAATTTCCAATTTAATATATTTTAAAATGTTATTTATTCCTGTGATGGCAAAGTTAAATTTTCAGTAGTCATTACTCCATTCTTCAGTGTCACATGATCCTTCATAAATCATTCCTATATGCTGATTTAGTGCTCAAGAAACATTATTATCAATGTTGAAAACAGTTGTGCTGCTTAATATTTTTGTAGAAACTGTGATACTTTTCAGATTATGTGTTGAATTTAAAATAATAATAATAATAATAAAAACTCTTGAATAGAAATCTTTTATAACATTATAAATGTATTTACTGTCAATTCATCTGAAATACACAATTGAGTTTAGAGTTACAGCGTGTTTATGTAAAAACAATTATGTTTATGAAGGCCAAAAGCAAAAATGGACAGTATGTGAGCCCTTCACAATCTTAAAAGAAAAAAGTAAAAAAAAGTCATGGGATAGTTTTAATATTTTTTGTGACTGTGGTGTTTATACATAAACCCAAGTAATAATTTAAAAAAAATCGAACAATATGAATTATAAATTAATTGTCTCTTTTACTTAGTGGAAAAGAGGAGGAAGTTTCTACAGGTTAGCAGAGCTGCAAACACTTAGCTGTGACCAAAAACAAAAAAAAAAGATGTTTGTTTGGAAACCAGTTACAATTTTAAAGTTAAATTTGTATTTCAATTTTAAGAATTAAATCATTTACCTGTTGAGAGTGTGCTGACAGTCTGTGTAGTTGGATCACTGAGCTCCATAAAATCAGTAATGAGGTGCTTTGACAGTTACAGATTTGAACAAAAGGGCGGGAACAAATAATCCTAAACCCTAACACAAAGAACCATTTCAGCATAAAAGGGTTCTTCAGAATGCGATGGTTCTAAATAAAACCATTACTGCATGTAAAGAACCATCTTTTTTTAGAGTGGGTCTCTATTCTGCACATTGTTTTAGGCCGATGAATACTGACTGAACCGAGTCACTGGAAAACAGCAATAAAACCAACAAAAGAAATGCTTTCCGGCAGAATCAGTGCAAAGAAAAGTTTGATTATGGTTCTAAATAAAACCATTACTACATGTAAAGAACTTTTAAAGAACCATCTTTTTTTAGAGTGTAGCAATATATATATATATACAGTATATATATATATATATATATATAATACTTTTCAGATTATGTGATGAATTTAAAATAATAATAATAATAATAAAAACTCTTGAATAGAAATCTTTTATAACATTATAAATGTATTTACTGTCAATTTTAAACAAATTAATGTGTCCTTGCTGTATAAACAAATCATTCTGACCTCGACAGTAGTATGTCTGGTAAATTCAAAATAATAAATATACTGTATATATAAAATAACATTTTTCATATTCTAATTTCGAGAGGCCGGAGGGCTATTGAGTTAAACATTATTACACCATTTAAAGATCAGGGGATAAAAGGTGGATAGAAAACCTGAAATATTTAAAAGGACATTACAGTAGGGGTGAGAAAGTAAGCTGGAGGAAAATGACTTTGTGTGAAGATGAATGTTTGGTTGAGGAAATGTTCCTGAGGACAAAATCCAGAGCCACAATTTGTGAATGCAAATTGAGAGACGGAGGGGGAAATCAGGAAAATGCCATAAAGTCAGAGCCTGCGGAACTGTTACACCTTGGGAATCTGTCTTGGTAATGATTTGATTGACACTACAGTATGCAACATATAATAGCGTGTAATTTGTATTTGATTACATTCTTTATGTTTGCCAAATCCCAGCTCAGCAGTAAAAGGCCACCTGTGTTTTACTCGATGATGGATTTAGTTCAGGCAACCATTCCTGTCCCACCTGGAATGGCCTGGAAGACTGTGCAGGTGGCACTCCGGCCCAATCCATCACAAAAAACCTTTTTTCTTTAATAAGTTAAATGTTGTTAAATTGCATTCTTAAGAATTACAAAAACAAGATTCCAACTTGTAAAAAACGTTCACGTCCTCGTAGAACTCCTAATTACAACTTGTGAACTGGGAGTTTTCTGAGAGCTACGACTTGTACCACGTGACCGCTGTACCACCTGACCACCGCAGGCTCTGTTTAGACGTTGATAGTGTTGCCATAGAAAAGCATAATTCCGAGTTCGAGGACGTGAACAGCTCCGAGTAGAACGTCACGTGCTGTCATCTCGAAATTTCGGTAATTACGATATGGCGTGAACGCAACATTAGTCCTGCTTCACAAAAAATAAGTACTATAGCAAACATTTTTTGGGTGCTTAGTGACATTTCTGCACCTTTTGTGGCACAACAACTTCTCAAAATATAGTGTAAATTAGATAATGTTCTCCTGTAATTTCCTGACTTACTCCCATATTACTTTGTCATGAATTAATTCACAACAGAAATACTTTCAGTGACTTCTAACCTCACCAGAGAAAATAACTTGAAACAATACATATTATTGTACCATGAAATCAAACCCACTTGTATTTTTTCAAGAAGAAAGGGCAACATTTATTCATTTCAAGCTTTCCAGTGAAAATATTGCTCTGTTCTGATCACATAAGCAATTAAGGCATTATATTTGCAGCCTTGAGATTTCATTGAGAGGATGTGAGGGTTATTTCTTTGCAATTTCAGACAAGCCCAGGCTGTGTGCAAGCCTCATTATGCCAACTCCTTTCATGCATCCAGATCCAGCACATGCTTGGCCTTCACATATCAGTGGGCTGGTCCCTGTGTAATAAACCCTTTCATGTTGAATACTCTGATTAGAAATAAAAAAGCAGAATAACAGGAGTGTGCTTTATTAAAGGCACTATTAGGTTGCTCACTGTTAGATGTACCTGTTGCCAGACATCTAAAAGAAAACTGCTTTACTGAAGTGACCACTGAAATCTTGACACTGGTCAATCTAGGTTTTCAAACTTTTTGATCCCACTTTTAATATAATGAGCCCACAAATATGATGATGCCCTTGCATACATATATATATTTTTAATGTGTACATTTTATAGTACATTTGATCTTTTTTCCTGCCTACCATTAGAGTACTGTTAGATGTATAAATGCTGTCAATAAATTAACATAATTGTGAATACTATCATGAGTTCTGACAAGTCTTGATTAAGGTTTCATTTCATTCTACTTACTGATATCTAATGTAATGTATATGCTAATAATAATTCTTGTTGTTATTATTATTGTTGTTGTTGTTAAATCATTTTATTACTAAATATTATTATGATTATTAATCATGTATAATATTGTTTTATTAATATTGATAATAATCCACTATTCATATTCATGTTGTTGTTGTTATTATATTTCTTTGTTGTTATTTAATAGCTTTATTCATATTTTTCAAATATGTATTTATTAATATTTGTATTGTATTATTGTATGATAATAATTATAATAATAATAATAACAACAACAATTTTACACAACTTTTTAATAATATTAATATGTGTGTTAATAGTGCTATTATTATTACTTTGCTGTATCACTAATTATTATTTTTGTTTTAATTATCGTTTAATTGTTGTATTCATCATATTAAAACATTGATTTATTTATATTTTCATTATAATGTACTATAATATTAATATATTATTGTGTTTATAACAACAACAACAGCAATAATAATAATAACGCACTAATATTTGTGTTATTATGTAATGTTACTATTATTACATTGCTTTATTACTAAATATTATTATACAAAATGTATTAATATATTCTTGTATTATTACTACTGTTAATAATAATAGATAGATAGATAGATTGATTGATTGATTGATTGATTGATTGATTGATTTTAATTTGAACAACTTTACCATTGCAGGACCCCATGGATTAAGATTTCCCAAATTCCCATATTGATGGTGTTTTATGTCTTTGCGTAACTTGCTAAATGTGAATCATATAGATGTGCCTGGAAATCCCGCTATGGCGGATGTAAATGGCTGATGAGATCTTAGGCACGCATCGCTGTTATGACCTCCATCCGCCCCTGTCCTATCTAAATCCCCAACCACCACCCCTGAATAGCTCTCAACCACCTCCTGCCTGTCCCGCCACTGACGCACATTGAGCAGGAGCCTGTGGGATGACACCTGAGAGCAATCACCATAAACAGCACCATCATTGTAATCACCATTCTCATCACCGCACCCGTCAAAATGGTAATGCACTTCAGTGGCGTATTGCTGATTCGGTGTGTTCTTGAGTAAACCCTGTTATGCATTCTAGTTCAACACATCACCCATATAGGCACCGCAAAAAGATGTGGCTCGGTGGCTTCTGTGATCCTTATCACGCGTGACTTTGTGTCAGCGCTGCCTGGGAGTGTCACAAGATCTGTATTGAGTCTACTGAGATGGAGAAGGAGGCCTCATAAATATGTATGTCATGCAAATGACCATCCGTCTTGTGTGTTTTCTTTTGAAGTGATGTGTGTGATCTCAACAGGAGGCGGCAGTTGTGTGTCCCAATCAAGTTGCCAGTGTTAGGCGATCTTATAAATGAAGCCATATTATTTTGGACGTGACGGCTCACTCAAAGAGATTGATTGGGAAGGGGCCGCATCTACCAAATCGAGCCGGTTGTAAGTGGATACGTGGGACAGGTCTCAGTCCCGGCTGAGATGAAAGGCAAGCTTTTATTTTGATATTAGACAGCACGGCGTGTAGAGATTCTGTGATCAGTGCGTTTGTTTCACATGAGACTGCTGTGGTTCATATTACAGAGAAGAAACTGGAAGGCAAATAATAGAGGTGTTTAATGAATACAAATAAACACTTGTTACTCATAAACATGATAGATTTTTGGTTCCCCAAAGAACTTTTGGGGGCTTTGGTTGTATGGTTATAGGAACTAGGTGTTCCAACTAAAATCATTCTCAGTTCCTGTGACGCGAACATGCCAAAAAGTAGGTATTTCCACCAATAGTTATAGGATCTATGAGACATTCCTCTGGTGCGAAAGCCCCTAGTGAACAGCTCTTAACCCTTTAGGCGCCAGGGTTTTTTTGGAAAAATGCTGGATTTTGACATCAAGATTTCAAAAGCTTGTGGCTTGAAAGGGCTTAAAGATAGAGATCTACTGTAAATTAGAAAAATGTTGGGCATGACCGAAAGTTTTTGTGGGGTGTAAATATACTCATCTAATTTGCATATTATGACGTCATCAGGGGGCGGCCCTCTTGAATGTCATAATATTCATGAAATAATAGATATTGAATGATTGTTTGAACTTATTTTTTTTTTGTCTTTTTATCCCCATTCCAAATGATCAAAAAAAGAGGAAACCAACAATAAAACAGGAAAAAGTACTAAATTATTACTATACTATATAGTAGTAAAACGCATGTGATACTTCGGAACTCGCAACGAACCGAACATGGAAGATGATCTAAACTTCAAAACTCTCTTCCTGAGAAACCTCCATCCTGGAGTAAGCCACCATCTGGGCGTTCTCGCATGTCCGCGAACAATGAATGCTCAACAGTTGCGAGACTTGGCGCATAAAGCCTACGGCAAACAGAAGATGGCCTCAGAAAAGGGCACCAAAACCCCAACAGTTCTTGACTTCAACACTCAAAGTCAAGGTCTGGCTCTAGAGGGCGCCCAACATCAAGACCATGCCAAGCCGCCACACAAAGAGCGGAACACACCCTCGTCCAACAGAGAACGAGACTCCCATGCTGGTACCCGACCTAAACAGAGGAACAACCGCTGGGATGGACCGCGTGGACGACAACACTCACCTGGACGTCACTGGGAAAAATCTTGGGACCAATCCAGACCTCGTGAGACTCAATGGGACAGATCGTGGAATCAGCCCAACTCGTTTGGAAACTCGAGAGGAAAAGGCTCATGGGAATCCAACGGAAACTCCAAGGGAAAACGACAGACACACCCTGGAGCAACCCGTCCAAGGAATCAACGAAGGAACTCGCAAAGGTTCCAAGCTGACCAAGCTCAAACTGAATCCACAAAAGAACAAAAGACATCACCGTGTTTCGACTCACAAGAGCTGATGAAATTGATGATGAAAGAGTTCTTCCACTGAAAGGAGGAGGATCGGAAGTGGGTAAAGAAAGAGAAACTAGAGTCAGCCTGACTAGCAGCCGGAAGAGAAGGCAGCGATCAGCTGACCCAACCAGCCACAGAGAACAGCACTCCTTCACCTCACTCTCATAGAACCGTAACCTCCATAACTTCAGACGGACAATAAATCCTACCTGAACAACCCGCAAAACAGTCAGAAACTGACCCAACACCTGATGCGTCAGATCACAGCAGCGTCCAACAAACACCTGCTAACGAAACCACTCAAGTTCCTGAAAGTGCTGTCTTGGTCATCTACCACTCCTCCGACGAACACCAGATCAGTCCTGACATCCTACCTGTCTCATCCCAAACTCCAGTCCCTCAACTACTGGGCGACCTCATTGAGAAAGCTATAGCAAGAAAGTTGCAATTCACCTAACTGTGGGACCAATGGACCTCGTTCACCCACTATACGTCTCACCACTCAACACGTATCCACTCCTCATTGGAAAAGACCTGCTTAATAGCTTTGAACCCTTAATTGACTTCAAGCAACTAAAGATATGGACGCAAGTCGGTGAAGACTATATGTATGTGTGTGTGTATGTGTATGTTTTAGCTTAACTCAATGTAATTTAGAATAGCCAATAAATTTTGTTTTCATTTATAAAGAATCATTGTCTGGTGTCGTATAATTTTAAAGTCAAACCTTGCCAAAGATCCTTGTTACCTAGCTCGTAGCTTATAACTTATCAAAACATGTATTAACCCGTGGCCAGGGAGAATACAGATATTAAAATTGTTAATATACACAGATGCTAACGTCTCGCTGGACGAACGGTAGATAAGGTGTAAATTATCAAATTTGGAATCAGTTCTAATCAGGTTGACTTCGAATCTTCAGATCCGAGTCCTCTCAAAACCTGAATGAAATAATAATAATTAATTCCCTTACAAATGAGTTAATTTCTTACATTTTTTAGTGTCAAGAACATTTAAAATAGCTAAAGACCCCTTTTTTTTATTCATGAACATTCCTTTCATGATCACCATTGATAGCTACTCTTAAGGAGCCTTTTTGAGGAGTACATGGAGACTGAATGCCAAGTTCACCATCAAGAGCAGCTTAACATATCCCAGTGAAAATGTGTTTCTTCTTTAAATATGTCATTATTTGCTATTATTGCTTTAACCAGTATTGTACAGTATTACCATTAACCGACATTGAAAGATTCCATTAGCTATTAGCAATATTTTAGAAATTTGGTCTCAATGTCTTTCTAAAAGCTTTCCGTTCCCATAGAAAGTCCAAGATGAATGTTTTCTTAAGGTGCTTATAGGCATCCAGCAGTAACCTAAAAAGACATTGATTGTCACTGAGGAAACTTTTAGTTTGAAGCTTCAAACGTTCTGATGGTCCTTCTTTTTATTGCATCATTGTTGATACTCAAGGGTTTTTGTTAAAGGGCATGTGGACATGGAAACAGCAGAGAGGCAGGAAGCCAGTAAAGCTTGCGTCAGCCAATTCTGAGAGTATTTTCCTCAGATAAATCTAAATGTCATTGACTCTCAGTCTGGAAATTATTCAGCATTTCACCATGTGATTGTTGAATTGAGGTTTAGTGAAAGCTTAACTTTGATCCCGTCTCACAGCACAATAATAACCAATTGTGCATTGGCACAAAACAAAAATTGTCTGCGCTTTGGAAAGTATCTAAATGTTTAAATAGATTGAATAAAAAATAAACAAATGATGATTGGATGATTAATTGTTTGAGTAAATCAGTAATGATCTTTGCAATCATATTACTTAAAGTCCATTGCATATTTACAAATTTAGGCTTATAGTAAATAGAATGAATTAATCTTTCGGTTTTTCTCCTCACCTTACATTTTTGCAGACAATTTATTTTATTTTATTTTTTTTACTTTTTTTTAAGTATTCATATTGCTTCCACAACACAATAATTATTGTGCATTGACCCAATACAAACTTGATGAAACATCAGCTGAAAAAAAAAAAAGAAAATAGATACATTTCAGATGATTTAATGAACGGAAGAGAAAATACAAAATTTTTCAAAGTCAATTTTGAACTTTTTCTGAGCTCCTCGTCACCTTGTATTGTAATATCCAAAGTTTCTTAAAAAAAAAAAAAAAGTAATAATAATAATTGGCATGTAGAAACAAGATTTGCATGTTTCACAGTGGCTGTTGCAATGCACCTCGCACAACGACATCTCAGAATGTGACATTTTAGTGTTATATGAACATGGAGAATGACACGCTGTTTGGTAAACAGAGTGTTACACACAGACTGCATCATACAGGCCTTGCTTGCCTCAGATACACACGCTGCCACTGCTGCCATATCACACATACCATCTCCGTCCATCACAGAAACACTCATATATGCTCGCAAAAGGACGAGCGCCGTGCATATCCTATATTGCAACGTTTGCGTTTGGGCCGGAGAGATTGAGCGCTCGTGCAACAAAGAGAAATGAATATGTCACACATGGAGCAGACACGTGTGCAGTAGGAGGCCTCGGGGGCCTGTCAGTAATGGTTGGCCTCAGGGAAGAACAGCATAATGTTGTCAGTGTTGAGTGGATCACTACAGCAACCAGAGAGCGGGCAGGCTGTTTCCTCTGTGAAAATCACCCCGCACCCTCCCATCTCGACCTGTCTGCCTTGACGGCACAGCCAGTTTGCTGTCCCTTTCAGAGCTCTGGCCTCCTGTCTGTCGCTTAATCTGGGTTACAGCTCGGCTTTGTGTTTCTCTTGCTCACACTGGGCGCAGCGACCCGGTTCATTGTGTGTGTTTGTATCTGTGTGTGGTTTTAGTTTTCTGTCGCTTTGTTTATTCACTCTCCGTCGTCAGTGAATCCCTGATGAAGTTTAACAGGCGACCCTTTGCATGAACACTGACCTTGAATCAGCTCCATTGAGTGATTGTAATCAACTGTAAATGTGTGTGCATTGGCATAGTGATATTGGAGACTAGGTAAAGTGGTGTGGGACATCATAAGATTATGTTTGTGACTGTTGGCTTGTTTTGTGTACACCATTATTATTGAATTGATTGTATCTTAATTAGAAATTGACCATGCAGAAAATATCCTTCATTGATGTTCTTCAAGAGTGCTTTGCAAATAAGAGTATGGCCACTAGGTGGCAAACATATTAAAGTACAACTTGACCCTTGGAAGTCAATGTGAAATCAAAATGAACGCTTTTTACTTTTAGCGCACATTTCTGGTCTGTTTGTGCACTTTATTCAAAAGGAAATAAAATGGAAAAAAAGTTTTTTTAGAATGCGTAGTTCCTGCCCAAAATATTTGGGGATTATCTTTGGAGTTCTGAGAAATGTCTGTTGCCTTCTTTACTCTTCCATCTTGTGTTATATCTGTTCTCATAGAGGTTTTTGACATGGACCTAATGTTACAGCCCATTTTTGATGTTACGCTAAGGCCTTACTTGAAACAGACCTAAAGTGAATCTGTTTATCTAAGTGCCTTAAAAGATACTGAAAGTAGTGAAGGAAATGCTGTATTTGAAGCACCGTGTTTCCTCCACATTAGCGGCAAAATGCACGCGCGAGAACTGTTAATGGAGCCGAACGTCTTTCGGTATCCTTTTTTAAAACCTGAACAGGTTCTCGGTTCCCAACCGCACTGTTTAGTGTCAATATGGCAGGTAAGAACAACTGGGTGTTTACAAACGTTTGCAACAAGCTTGTTATTGTCCATGATGTGTGTAGATTTGTGTCTGCTCTGACACTGGTAACGTAAATGACACGTTTGCGCGCTGAAGAGTCGCCGTCAAAAACGTTTATCATTTCCAATGAGACATGCAGAGTTAAGAATCTATTAGAGAAAACACGACTGGCCCGCCGATCTTTGTTTATAGGCATGACAAGAGATGCTCTGTCACTCTGCCCTTGAACGTAAGCTTGTATGAATGTTATCAGTAAAGCGCATGTTGGAGATGATTGTGAGGGACATGTGCATTGTTAGCCCTGAGGCCTTCACCGGAGAATTGGCAGAGCTTTGCGCAATTTAGATTCGAGATATCAACAGGCCAATCTTGAGTTACCACAGCTGACAGACTGTTTGTGTTAAGCCATAGACAGCGGCTGTCAAACATTAGTGTTGTACATCACGTCCTCTTTGCAACATGGAGAAAATAATAACTGTGACTTGTGACTTCTGCAGAGTGAAAAAGTGCTGCATGTTGATTATGCAATCTGCAAATGCAGCTTCAACATTGTGTTTGGCTTCATGGTGCAATCCTTACTTGCTCATACATTTTTACTCTTAAAGAGACTGAAATTCCGTCATCAATGAAATGGAATTTTTGGTCTTAAGAGAGGATAATGAATCTTTGAGGATTCAATCACTGATTCATCATTTGTATGTTTGCTGTCGGCTGCATTAGTAGACTCCCATACTAAATGCCCTTTCGTTGTGTATGTGGTGAAAACATCTGATTTGAGTTGTACACAGTAGCATTACAAATTGAAAATTGCTTTTTAGATTAGTAATTGCGTGTTGGATGAGAGCTTTTTAGGCTGACAAATTAGTAATCTGGGTGTCTCTTGAAGGCCTTGGTAATTCAACCTTAACTAAATGGGCTGTGATCAGAATTTTTTGCTTTTTGCTTTTAATTAATGAAACCGTGGAAGGAAAGCATGTGACGCCTATTATTTGACATCAGATTGTCTTTGCTTCTTTAATATGGCTTTCATATTTAGCATTTCAGAGGAGCAGGGGAAAAGGTGCAATTCTGGGCTGCAAAAGGAATTTTGTTTTTTAATAAAATTAATCAATTAGTAATGATATTGATCACTTTTTGTAATATGAAATGAGAGTGGAGTTTGCCTGCATAAAACTTGCTTTTTGGAAACATACTGTATATATATATATTTTTTTTTTCTCCTACATCCCCGCTCTGATTGCCATCTCTTTTTGGCCACATCTCATTTCAGCTCTGTTGATGGATTCTTGTAATATGCAGAACCTCATCAAAGACTCCCATGTGCAACAAGTTAGTTCTTCGAGGACATTCAGGATAGATTTAATGAACATGCAAGCTCACAAGACGAGAGCTTGTTTGTCTTTTCTGTGCGTCTCATTTTTGATCTTGCCACTAGGCACAACACTTTTATATCTCTATAACGCTGACCTAAGGTGCTGCGGGAATGAATG
The DNA here is from genome assembly GCF_001515605.1 of Sinocyclocheilus anshuiensis. Taxonomy (NCBI): domain Eukaryota; kingdom Metazoa; phylum Chordata; class Actinopteri; order Cypriniformes; family Cyprinidae; genus Sinocyclocheilus; species Sinocyclocheilus anshuiensis. The sequence continues at coordinate 2,656,000 of NW_015552531.1, forward strand.
GCCTGTTAATCAGCATCCATGCGTCGCGGTGTATTGGAAGGGAAAAAAGGATGAATGGTCTGATTTTTCACCCTAATTATCTTCTGTTTCCTATCCTTGTTTGCTTGTACTGTAATAGCATATATAATGGCCTCACAGTTGCGTATCTTCTTGCTGAGGCGTATCATATATCAAATGATGCTGCGGTACCCCATACTATCAGGCGAACCTAAACAAACCAACATTGTTCATTTACATTTATTCAGTTTTAGCATTTAATAATTTATTTGTAATAATCTCTGAAATGTAAATTGTAAGTGGGCTATAATAAACCTGCGGGAATGAATGGCCTGTTAATCAGCATCCATGCGTCGCGGTGTATTGGAAGGGAAAAAAGGATGAATGGTCTGATTTTTCACCCTAATTATCTTCTGTTTCCTATCCTTGTTTGCTTGTACTGTAATAGCATATATAATGGCCTCACAGTTGCGTATCTTCTTGCTGAGGCGTATCATATATCAAATGATGCTGCGGTACCCCATACTATCAGGCGAACCTAAACAAACCAACATGCACACAAATGCAATCTCTTCTTCTTTAGCAGCCGGGGGCCATTTTGTGATTCAGCATTCTGTTTGACCATGAGGCAAGTTGGCAGCTGCTCCTTTAATCTCTCACCTCTAAGCTTTGATAGATGCACCCATGACTCTGGCTTAGATCCCAGTGTAATGAATGTGCTTTCCTCAGGACTGAGGGAGAGCGTATACTCTCCCTTTAGGCTAAATCACAACTTAACTTTATCGTCAAGGATTCTGTGCTTTTTCAGGATTTTCCATCGTAAACCTTGAGAGGTTTCCCAGCATTCACCGTGAAGGGACTGGGAGATCTTTGGTACCCTTATATTTGCCTGAATGAAGTAGTGTTTGGCATGACTTTCAGCTGTTGCAAGGACGCGGGAAGTAGGGGTGCTGGGGGGGCTGCAGCAACCTCATGAACATGTGACGCTGGCGAGTGGTATCAGACATGAAATATAAAGAGTTGCCAAGTCTGCATATTATACGTGACTTTGGGCTTCTTTTTTTTTGTCAAGTTGTGTGAAAATATCCCGGGTCGCGGGTTGCGGTTTTTTGGGCTTATTTTAAAAAATATGGTTGCTTGTTAGGAAAACCTGACAAGCAACTTCGTTTCTTTTCATTTATGTTTATACGTGACTTTGGGCTTCTTTTTTTTTGTCAAGTTGTGTGAAAATATCCCGGGTCGCGGGTTGCGGTTTTTTGGGCTTATTTTAAAAAATATGGTTGCTTGTTAGGAAAACCTGACAAGCAACAGTCAATAGCCAATTAGTGCAAAAATATAAGTGCTGTTGCGTAATTTGCCAAATATTCCACCCCCTGCTCACGCGTCTTCTTTTTGAACTTGATTTTTCTTTAATGAGGGATTGAAGAAAAATCACGTTCAAAAAGAAGGTGCATGACGCTGTAATCCAAGCAATAATAGTAGTAGACGTCGAGGCGTTGGATGATTTTTTTCCTTTATAAGGTAGCCTAATTTTTTTATTTTTACAATGTTTTGGTAATGTATTAATTTTCACGGGCTGTAATAAAAAACAAGTTGTCCTATACTAATACTAAGAGTAGATTTGGTTCGAATAACCAATATTTTAGTAGGCTATAAATATGTGGCTATGTTACAGCTCCCCTTTGAAGCTCTTTTGTTTTTCTCCTTTTCCATCTCTCCAATCCTATTCTGCTCACAGGGGATTGGAGATGAGTTTTGTTCTCACTTTTTGTTGCAGTTTGCTGATTTTTGTAAAATAATGTTTTTGCTTTTCAGATAAAAGGTTAGTTTCAGTTTAATATGTTGCAGGCTCATTTATTAGTAATAAATAATTGATAATAAATAATATTGATTATAATAAATTATCAAAAAATATTGGGCATGTTTTTGAAGCTGCGGATGCTTATTTGTCTCGCGAGAGTTGGCAACAGTGGAACTATACAGAATGCGAACAAGATTAACTTTAATACAAGGAGATAATGGCGCAAAATCGAATTTCAGATTTTTTTAAATGCCCATCCCAGCAAAAACTTTCCAAAATCGGCACCCACAACACCAGCCCCAGCACGAGCACCGACGTAAGCGAACCAGCTACAGCACGAGCACGGAACCAGACCCAGCACGAGCACGGAGACAAGTAAGCCTAGCAGACCCAACCCAACCCCCGAGATTGATCAGCTACTATCGATAATTTCACAAATGTGATATGCAGTAAAATTTCCCAGTGTGTATGCCACTTAAACGAGTGTTCATCGATGCCTTTGTAGCGCTTTGTGGAGTTGTCAAATGAGGTGACCACCGCCCTTCACCCAACACGGACACACACAGCACCCCCAACCGAAAACATCTTCCCACGCCCCTGGCTTTTGTGAATGTGAATAATTATTAAAATAGATATTCAAAGTCATATGAGTCACTCTATTCAGAATCTGTGACCTTGCATGTTTTTGATGTGACCTTGTGATCTACACAGCTGTTTTGAAGTTTTCTAGTAGTTACACTTTAACCACATGTGTTGTGTTCCCCCAACCGAAAACATCTTCCCGCGCCCCTGGCTTTTGTGAATGTGAATAATTATTAAAACAGATATTCAAAGTCATATGAGTCACTCTGTTCAGAATCTGTGACCTTGCATGTTTTTGATGTGACCTTGTGATCTACACAGCTGTTTTGAAGTTTTCTAGTAGTTACACTTTAACCACATGTGTTGTGTTTGCATTATTTTGCAGAGAAACATCCTATTTTGCCCATCTATATATATATAACATGCTATTTTTGGTGCAGGTTTTAGCATGACATGATGATTAAAGATGCACAATATATTGTTAAATCGGCTGATATTATATATATTTTTTATAATGATGCAAGTTTATTTTTTTCTTTTTACATTCAGATTACTTTGCTGTCATCAAAAACTCACTTAAAGTTAATCTTTAAAAATACTAATAATAATCTAATAACACTATTAAATGTAATTTCTAGCAAATCGTGAAATTAATATCCATTTTCCATACTGTACATTATTGTTGTGAAGTTCTCTTGTAGCAGTGTTGTTTTTGTTAACTATAACTAAACGTATTAAAAATAGTCTTCTTTATTGAAATAAATAAAATAAATAGTGAATAAAAAACGTAAATGAATATAAAAATTGTTGCCTTGGCAATTAACTGAAATAAAACAATTTTAAGTACTAAAATGACTAAAACTAAATATATTTATAGAAATAAAATTAAATTATAGCTAAATTTAAAAAAAAAAAAATATATATATATATATATATAAATGGCAAAAACATATAACAAAATTACACGACTAAAATTAAATTGAAAAATTAAATGATAAAAGATCATTGAAAATATTAATAAACGCTATAATGTATATAAATAATACTAAAATAAGACTGCTTGTAGCACTTAAAATGTTTTTTTGTTTTATTTATTTAGACAAAAACTTAGAATTAAAAAAAATATATTGCTAAATGTAAAAAATTATTTTATTTTTTAAATTTATTTAAGTGGGTATCAGCCAGAATTGTAACATTCTTGCATACCTAACGATGATATCATGCACTGATCATCTAAAAGTCCTGTGATGTTCAGAGATCATAAATGAAATCTTCATGTTTTGATGTTCCATTTTTCAGTTTCGGATGAAAACGTCTTCATGTTAAACACATTCACACTGACCCATTTCAGTCAGGCAGACTTCACACAGGTTCCCCTATATCAGTTGTCAGCAAAACACAGTCACCGATCAGGAATGACAATCTAACTTAAAACTACAGCAATTTCAGAATACACAACACATGCAAAGTGCGCCATTTTGGAATGACAGCTACATCCCATTATTCATAATATCTCATGCTGCTTTTCACTATTAAATTGAACCATGTGGGAAAAGTCCCTGACAGCAGCATACGTCTAGTCACTGATTGTAAATAGCAGGTTTGGTAATAAGGGCAAAATTTTTTGGGGAATGGAACTGTCTGGTCTGATTTGTGCAGACGACAGGACTGGTCCACAACTGGATGTTTTAGTCAGTTCTGTTCAGACTGAGAGAAAGAAACAGACCTGCTACCTGTCTCAAATGAAATTGTTTGGTCTTCTTTCTTCGAATACAGACAGTCATGGAGTCGGCTTTGAAGTCGCTCTTCTGTTTGTCAGTGCATTTTTAAAGAAGACTGATAACTGTGTCCAGTCTTTGTATAACTTGTGATCACATTGCTTCTTTTGCTCCATGATGCAGATTTTACATTTATACAAGTTGTTTGTTGTATAAAATTAAACAAAAATTGTGCTTAAATGGGTTCCTATAGCTCAAACAGTTGAGCAATGTGTTCAATTCACAGGAAATGCATGAAACTGATCAAATGTAAACCTTTTAATGCAATGCAAGTTGATTTGAATAAAAGCATCTGCCAAATTCATAAATGTAAATGTTAAATTACCATGACTGCATAGGCGGCCAGTAATTAAACCCAAAACACACTGTGGTTGATTTAGACTGTATTTATCCTCAGTATATTCTCATTTTTAATGTAGTCTTTGTGATATTTTCTTTTACTTTTCATAATTTCTTTCAGGTTATTTTTTACCTTTTCAAGGATGATGTCATGTCATGCAATTCTATTTTGGCATCTGTCTATGATTGGTTGATTGTTATGGGGTGATATTAGACTCAAAATGATTAATAGATGCGCGCACAATTATCCATGTACTGCATACATTTTATACATGTATCTTACTAACCACGAACAAATGCCTTTCAATTTGAGTCTGTGGAATTCGGGATTAAATGATTGTGCAGCGATTTGTACAAATTCACATCTCTTCTGAGTCGATTCTATTTGATTCATTTGAATTTTGAAACTTTCGTTCTGCCCTTTTAGCCTTGACCAATCCACACACACACAGCTCGCGATCCACGCGCAGCTGAGCTAAAGAAAATCAGCGACCACTAGATGGCACTAGCCCCAGTCACATGTGCGCATTCCATTGAGTACGGTTTTATGAATGTTACATTGTGTTTTCTTTGTTTCTTTTTGGTTTGGCTATTCTCCTCTACCGTAGAAATATTAACTTGTCTTAAGACACAGAATAGCTTATATTAATTTTGCCAAACAAGAACTTTGTGACGGTACCTGGGTTAAAAAAAATAAAATTCTTTATTGATTTTCATTGGTCTTCATTTTTTCTGTATTTTGATTTATGCATTGCATAAATGTCTATATATATATATATCTATATCTATATCTATATATATATATATATTAGTGCAGAATATAATGTGGATGTGAATGTAATATTCCTTCCTCCTGATATCAATATAAGCAGGTTGCTGCAAATTTTATAGCATTTTTTTATTTTATTGTTTTTTATTAAGCATTGTTTCACAGAACAGAACAGAAAAGATATATATCCCATTTTTGGGTCGTGACCAACCAATTGAAAAATATTGTTGGTCTATAGAATAAGTATACTACACTGCTTCCAGTTTAACAGTCTTTTCAGGATAGTTTTCATCCGAATGTGTTAAATTTCACCAGAAAGGTTTTCTCTGCCTCCTGAATCCAGGTTTACTCTGAGCAACAGAGCAAACCGCCAATTTAGCCTGCTAACATTTTGTTCTGGCACTTGTGTCCGGGTTGCTCCTACACTGTGTTGTCCATCCAAATGGGACTGCACTGGATACGTGCAGAAAAATCTTGTGATCATTCCAACAGGAAATTGCATGTTTTATCATTTCATTTCATTTTAATGCATATCATATCAAAATAATGCTGTTAGGCATATATCTTTGTGATAACATGAACTTTCAGTAGAGCAGTAATGGAGCATTAACATGGCTTTCAGCCTATTACTAAGCGATATAGCCTTATAGCTTGTTCATTACTACATCGTAAATAAGGTTAATGGTCTATTTTCATATTTCATATATGTACACAGGGATGATGATGATTAGATGCAGTAGTGAACATTTAATTTTTAAACATGTTCAAATAATTCACACACATGAATGTTAATGAGCACTGTTGCTTCCACAGGGAACTGCAGCCTTCATAAAGCACCAATTTTAATTTCAGATGTATAGGCCTAGATGTGTACTTTTAAAAAATCGTAGATGTCCCCCAGTGCTTAGCTATGATGACTGTCATAGCTAAAAGTGTGTTCTTCAGTACTGTATTTTGTTGAAGAGATGCACATGTAGACAATTTTATTCTATTTTTTCTTCATTTAAACTTGATTGATTCGCACTGATGAGATGCATGAATGTCTTTGAATTACAACAGGGATTCCCAAACATTTTGGTCAAGCGAACATCTTTGATCTAAGTTAATATTTCACATTTTCAATAGTTTAACAACACACTTGCATAATCGAGTTTCTCTGATGTTAGATAATGGTCACATGACTAGTAGGGCTGCACGAAATATCGTTTCAGCATCGATACCGTGATGTGCGCATCCGCGATAGTCACATCGCAGGATGTGCGATGTTTAGTATACTGATCGTTATATTTATACTGATCGTTTTCTTTGCTCACACAGACACCGCGTCTACACCGGACACGACAGCTGTACAGAGATACCCATTTTAAATATATTTCGTAGCAGAGCTACTGCACGCGATTTTCAGTGCTGGAAATCCTTTTATCCTTTGTTGAAACTTCCGCGTCATCGTGGAGAGCGCAGGTCACAGTCGCTTAGCAACGGCAGACGCCACGAAAGCGCAAGCTCCCGAGCGCTTTGGAAAAAAGAGAGAGCGGTGCGGCTGGCGTTTTCCACGCGTTTTTAGGCACGACATGTGAACGGCCCCAAAGTCTGCCTACACTGGATGCGACAAAGCCATAAGACATAAGACAAAGTCATAAACGAGGCATCAGTTTACTGTCGGGGATTTGTCGTGTCGCGCCGCATCCAGTGTAGTCAGTCACTCAGCATCACTGATTAAAATGGGTTCATTGTATTTTGTTTGTATTTTGTATTATTGCCACTCGTGTCCGGTGTAGACACGGTGAGAGCCACGCAGATGCCCGTGAACACCTAATTCCGTTCACTTCCGCGTCTATTTGTGCCTGAAATACTGTGCTCTGCTAGTATCCTTGTAAACACAGTTGCTTATTGCTTAGGTGAAGGTAAACAATTGAGAAAGAAAATGGATGTGTAACAGTATATTGGTTCACAGCAGTTTAATGTTCCTGTTGCTTTCTGTGTCATGAACGTTAATCAAACAACAAAACACAAAGAAAACTCACTTTTGTAGCTTTAACACAGATTTGTTAGATTTAATTTATAGTGAAATCTATGCAGTGTTATTTTACATTTGATTATTCAATTTCTGTACCTGAATACTGTTAGACTTACCTGAAAAATATAAAGCACTGCTTATTTAATTTGTATCTTTGTTCTGTTATTTATCTATGCTTGTAATTTGTTTATTTCCTATGCTGATTTACTCGCCTACAAAATCACCCCAATCACTGATTTTTTTTTCTCCAAATAGAGCTATTGAAGTCAACGCAGAAAAAAAAATATCGCAATGTGAGTTTTTTCCAAAATCGTGCAGCCCTAATGACTAGTGTTAATTTTGTCAGCCATTTTTAATTTAGTCTTAGTCTTAGTCTTTTAAACTAGTCTTAGTCCTGTGTCAAATGTTCTTTTTAGTTATTAACCTATTTAGTCAACCTTGTCCCGTTTTTGTTTAGGCAAGTTTCAGTCCACTAAACATCTGAGAATTTAGTTTTAGCCATTAAAAACTTGGTCACATTTTTGTCGTGCTGTATAATGGTTAAATTAATAATAATAATAATAATAAAATAAAAAATAAACATATTTTTGCTCAAAACTATAATCGCAATGATTGTTGTCATTTGAGAAATGTATTATTACATTTCAGGTATTGCACTTTCACCAATAAGCATAAATCAATAGAATGTGGAAACAATAATACACATGGATTATTGTTTTCTTTCATTTTTGGGTGAGCTACTGTATCCCTTTAAATATTCTGAACTAGGCCTGTTTGGATCAAATCATGTTAATTTAGGATCCGATGCATTGCTTTTGACTGCAATATATCAGTACTGACATTCTGCCATTTCAATAGCTGGCCTGACAGCACTTTATTTATTTTATTATTTATTTTCTCAGGGTCGTTACGTAAGAAAGGACAAATTCAAAAGCCCCTGTCAAACCACTCATATGTAGTTGTAGCTTCTCCACTCATTAGTGTTCTAGTTAACTTTTCGTTTTTCCCAAGCTGGCCCTGAACTTTACCTGCACGGTGCTTCACTAGAGGTCTAAGATGTGTCTCACAGATTCCCTATTGTGCTAAAACTACCTTCTTTTGTTTCTCTGTTTCTTCTCATTAGTTTCTAAGTGAAGCTCATTCCAATCGTTATGTTAGACATTGCGTTTTTTCCTTGTATTCGTGGGTGATTCGTAACATGTATCAATTGCCTTGCAGCCTCCATACAGACTGAGCTCAACTCACTTTTATTATATACGACAGAAAGGCTTGAGGTTTGACAGTGAGTAGCTGTAACGAGAACTCGCTTTGAAGTGCTTGTAGACTTTAATCCTGAAAGAACCTGTTTGTGTCCCCAACCTCCCTGTACGACCTCTCCCTAACAGCCCTGCACTTCTCATCACTTCCCACAATACCTTGCTGTGATTGTCATGAAACGCAATGCCCAGAGCTTACCTGTCGACAGAATCGCCGTCACGGTTAGTCTTTGATAATGGTACACAGTTTACCTTTTGCAGTACCTTATTTGCCTGGGACTGTTTATTATTATTTTTTATTTTTATTTTTTTTATTTTACATTTGCAACCACTCATTTAAGCTTTGGTTCATGAGCTAATAAATAATTTCTCTCTACAATGAATCTGGAGTAGGGATGCATTGATGTTAAAATTATTATTTGAAATTATACTTAAATTTTACTAATTGAAATAATAGTTCTTAAAATTTATACTTGATAAAATTCTATAAAAAATGTGAGTTTGTACATTTTATGGTGTTTTGTCTAAATAAATGCAAAATCTAAAAATCTTTAGTTATCACAACATTAGGGATGAACAGCATTTCGGTGCCATTTTGTTTATTGGCCAGTGGTTTATTTTACTGGTATCGGTTGATTAGTGGATATTTCATATGCCATGCTTATTTATTTATTTAATTTAAATTACTTTTGCTATCATTTAATGTCCACTTAAATTTAGTATTAAAAATAATTTATTAACTGAATAATTGAATAACAATGAGCTGTTACATTGTTTACTGTATACTGTATTTTTTTTTCATTCCATACATTATAATGTTGTAATGTCTAAATTCACTTGTAGCATTTAAAATGATTTTAGTTTTAAGTGTTTTATTTTTTATTTAGACTATTTTAATTCAGTCCTTTTATCGGTTAACATCCGTTTTATAGGTTAACAACATGAAAATAATTATTGGCTTATCAATATTAAAATTCTAACAGATATTGGTGCATCACTACACAATGTTATGCATAATACACAAAATAAATATTTTGAGTTTTGCTAAAGACATTTAACAGTGTTAGATTATAGTGATTATTAGTGTTTTCGCAAACTTTAAGTAAGTTATAGATGGTGGAAAAAGTAATCTAAAGGTAAAAATAGAGGAAATTAGGAAAAACAATTAAGTATCCAATGTTGACCAATATAAATTCTGTATCACAAAAAAGCCCTCTAATATTATCTGATATTTCCTATAGGTATTGATAAATCGTGCATCTGTACTTCTATATTCTCTCTGCACTGGAATAGTCTACATTTATCCCTTGAAAATCCTTACAGAAATCCTTAAGAAATATTACATTCATCATTGCAGCGCATGCATGTTTTAGTCCATTGTCTGTAAGTCATATCTACTGCACTGCATCGTCCATCCCTGCCTCATTTGGAAGGTCGTGGTGAAAGGTCTCCAGACAGAGTATAAACAGACCCAGCATGTGGTTGGACAGCAGTCTTTGTCAATATGCTACACACTACCTCTCCTTCCCGGGATGAATATTGGATTACCAACCACTTCCGCACATTTGAGACACGGTTGCCTACTGTTTGCCTAAAACCAGTTCATTAATTCATTTAAATGATTCATCTGTTCACTCTTAAATGCTTAGAGAAGAGAATCGTGCAGCACAGTTTGACAGCAAACGCTGAAATAAGGGGATGGAGTGAAGATGAAACACCAAAATGTAAGAATTCTGGTGAGAATCCTTTCTGGTGATATTAAACAGTAAGAATTTTAAGGGTTTATGTATGTCTTTATTTATTTATTTATTTTGAGTTACTGCAAAGTTTCTTATGATGACTAACACTGCATCCTCTCTAGAGCGGCTTAGAAGTTTGTGAGCTCTTTGTGATCCGGCTGTTGGAAATTTAACTGTTTTTCCTCACTTCTGTCAGCTTTGCCCACCTTTGTGCTGTCAGCCAGCGTGTGTGCGCACATGCGCCTCGCTCAGGGGCAGAATAATCTCTGAAAAGGAAAACAGAGAGAGAGAGAGAGAGAGAGAGAGAGGGAATGACTCTGGCTGGGCTCCTGTGTAACTCACAGAGGAAAACACAAGACTCAGATTCTTTATCAGTCATTCCTCTTCACCTCTTATGACAAGCAGCACCTCCCTGTCACTCAAAGGCAGCCTGCTGGGAAGAAGACAGCTTCTGCTTAAATACAGCTGGCCTACAGCTTACTCTGAAAGTAATTTTCAGCTTGCTTTTTATTTAGTCTGAATGTGTTTGAAAATAGATATATTTTTCTCAGTTAATGCGCAGTTGATAGTTTTATCTATTGTTTACTTGATATGACAATAGTCATTTTATTTTGAAATTGTTAACGTTTGTATCAGTTCAATGTTACTGAATCAACAGTTAGCAAAATGGATGGGCTAAATTAATGTGCGCGCGCGCGCGTGTGTGTGTGTGTATATTGTAAGTAATTCCATATTTCCTAAATTTCCATAGATAGATAGATGGATAGATACAGTAAATAAACATTAATTTAAATAATTTAAGAATATGTATATCATATTTGATTAATTGATATAAATAATTTGATAATTTATGATTCATGTAATTTGTTAATTCCATATTTCCTACATTTCCTAATTAAATATGTACGTATACTTAAATTATTCTTATCATGGAAATTATGATTATTCATTTATATAAATTCAATATTAAAATCTCTCTAATATTGTCTGAAAACCCCTATGGTACAGATATATTGTGCAAAGTGTTAGCTTGAGGAAAATTACTTCTGTAATATTCTCCCTGTGCTGGAATTTTCTACATTTATTCCCTGAAAATCCTTAAGAAGTGTCACATTCATCATTGCATCCCATGTATTTTTAGCCAAAATTAAATTTAAGAATATTTATGTCATGTAATTTGATTATTTAAACAAATTGATAAAACAATTAAAATAATTATTAGTAATTAATAAATGTTAAATTTTTATATAATCAGTAATTATTATACTCATTGTAATTTAATTATATTGTCATCACCTGTAATTCCAGATTTTCTTATATATTCATATACGACACAAAGACACAAAATACGACACCTTACACTAGAGAGACACTTTTCTGGCAGCGTGGATCTGATATTAATGTTAATTTTTGGAATGTGTCTGCATTTGATACTGCACCTGGTCACTCACAATGCCCGCTTTGAGGAACAGTAGCATCATTAAATGGGAATTGTAATGAGGCATGAAATCAACACGAACCATCAGCAGGAGACTGTGCCTCACACTATAGGAATTATGGGTAATAAGGTGTCAGGAGTCGTTTTCTCCTGGTTTAATCATCCAGACCTTGAAAATCCCTCCATTCACAGTAAACAGCTGTGTTCTGGACTGAACTCTGAGGACTGTGAGTGACACACACTGCCTGTGGCTGCACAACACTGGGAGACAGGAGCCCTACAGACTCTCTGACTAATGCCATGATAACGTGCGTTTTTTTTGTTTTTTTTTTCTTGACATGTCTTGATGAGTTGAGGTTGTCTGTGCTGGAAGAGTTCATTACCAATGACTCCATTCAGCAGTAAGTGTGAGCCTAGACTTAAGAAACAATAAATGGGTGGGTAGGATATTTTTAGTAATATTTAATATGGTAAAAATGACTTTGCATGGACTTTCTTTATAAAATTGCGAGAGATGTTAATGTGATGTCAGTAATGGTACTGATAAGGTGTGTACATATGGTTTAAAATAAAAGATTATTTAAAGTCAGTGAGCTGGCTTAAAATTATTATTGAATTCAAAATTAATTAATGTACTGTGTGTCTATATATATATATATATATATATATATATATATATATGTGTGTGTGTGTGTGTGTGTGTGTGTGTGTGTGTGTATAATTTAAGGATTACAGTGCAGCCCCAAATTGCTAATTAACTGTAATTTTAAATCTTTATCAATCTTTGGCACGATCCACTAGGTTTTACCTATTTGCCAGCAAGACGATTTTAATAATTTAAAATATAATAACATTTTGCATGGTCCCTTTTTATATATATTTTAATAAGTACAGGTCAGAATAAGTATGTTGTTTCATTTTTACATAAATATGTCTATTAAGCTGAATGACGAGTTATTTGAAATATTAAAATTAAAATATGCTTTCTATGTATATAAAATAACTTTTGTAAATTTAATTATGTAAATAATTATATTTTACATTAATATGTGTTCTCAAATTATTTAAATAAGTAGTTATTCAAATGAGCTAAATAACTAGTCAAATTTTTAAGAAATTAGGAAAAGAAATATTAATATATAAAAATAGTAAATGTAACTAATAAAAAGAATGGTTCACAGATCATTTGGAAATAAACATTTCATTTCAGATGGGCAATATAAAGAGTCTAGCTTTGTTGAAGTAGTTGTGTGGCGCATCAAAAATAGTAACACAAGCTGTCTGTCAACTGAAGGCCAAAGTCGGTGTTGACGAGTCAAAGGACAGTCCAAAAGAGAGGGACTCGCAGCGACAGATCCAGACTTCTGATTTGAAACACTGTCTGCTGGGGTTTGCAAAGCAATTCTGCAGCTCATAATGAATAAGGATCTTTCAAGCTCTGGTGAGAGATGGTCCATCCGGCGTAATGCGTATTAATGTTGGCATAAGGTGTTGGGAATCTGCTTAATTATGAAGCTGTTTAATTAACCTTTGATAACAACATTCTGACCCAGAGCAGATTTCATGGTAAAGTAAAGGCCATTATATTAGCCACTTGCGGATCCCTTATCTGATTTTTCACTGTGAAAGCTGAGATCCAACTGCAAAAAGTGACAGCTACTTGTTTTTTCCTTTAGAAGAGAGCTCTAAGGAAGAGTTTTTATTCCCTTTTGAATTAATTATTTTGCATTGAGTACTAGATCAAAAGTTTTATGGCAAATCTGTGTCACGCTCATGGGCCTGCGTATTGAAATTTTGTTCAGACGAGATTCCTCTGAGATGGTTGAAATGCCTCCTGAATGTCTCACAATGGGCCAGCTGACATCTTCCACTTAAACAAACCCTCATAGCAGCATCTCATGGTCATCAGCGACCTTCAGAATAATGCAGTCTAGGCTTCCCTTGGGTTGTGGAGAGCTACATTTCACATGCAGAAGTATGTATGCGTTTAAAATGTATTATATAGTACATATTTCCATAGCCCTCATGTAATTCAATTAAGTTTTTTGCCTTGTGTGAGATTGAATATAGTCATACAAATGGAGTCAAATGTACTCTTTTAATAACAGAAGTACACTATAAAAATGTATCTCTGTAGTTATTATTAAAATACATTTTACAAGATCTTTCTACTTCAAAATTTCCTGTTTAAGTCGATGTGTCATTTCTTTGTAATTATTTGTAACATTTGCTAGCAAATTCTGAGTAAAAATCAGTGTTGTCAGTGTAGAATCGAATTTCGATTTCTTTGGTAATTAATTAACGGCAAACGTTTAAAGGCATGTGGCAGCTGCAAAATCAACATTTACTTTTTGCATTGTGAAAAGAAACTCTTCATAATCCAATAATTCAATATCCATTATATATGCTCTGTTGAACTCTGGATTCTGGAGACGTACCTTCATTATGCTCACTAGCTCTAATTCGCTCTGTCACGTTGGAGGTTTTTTTCTCCCCCTCGCAGATATGAATGGCGTCATCCAACTAAGCTCATGCAAATGACAGAATAAAATTAAGCTGTGATTTCAGAGCACAAACGCAGGTTAGCTGGAGCTGAAATGCAGCTCTCTTGAATGAACGCTTCACTCATAAATCACCATTTTCTCGCCCTCATGTCGCTCCAAACCTTATAACTATGTATTTTTCTTCTGTGAAATACAAAAGGAGATGTTTTGGCTCTTTCTTTTTCTTTCTTTCTTTCTTTCTATCTATCTATCTTATCTATCTTATCTATCTATCTATCTATCAGGGGTGGAACGGTTCGCGGAAAAAAATCGAACCGTACGGCTCTCCACACACGGTTCGGCACGTGCTAGGACTTCAGCTTAAATCTGTCAACGCATCTGTAATATGGTTTGCTATAAATAACACGTAAAACAAACAGGGTTCGGATAATATATGTTTCTGTTGATGGATGCGCATTCTGGCTTCCCAATACATTACAACAAAAGCGATAAATAAAAAACGTGGACAAACCATTCACTCTTGTTCAATGCGAATGCCGTATGCTGGAATATGAAAATTTATTCTGTCACCACCCGGGTGCTGATAGCGCGCGCGCATAGGTGAGACCTGAACAGCACACGTTGATATCTGTGTTTAAACTAAACTCATTTAAGCTTTGCCAGTTTAAACATTTAAGAGCCAGAGGATGCGAGCTTGCGCGCGCAGTGAGAAGATTTGTGCGTGCGCTCTTCCAAAGCGCGCAAACCTGCGCCTCAGAACGCACGCAAATATTAAGCTCTCTCTGAAGTATTGTGTTTAAATGGACAAATTCACACAAAAACTATGTCAAAATGCCCGTCTTGGTAAGTATCCTATAGCAGACATAGCCGGCTGAACATACTGTATCAGTGCATTCTCTTAAAGTGACAGCACTTTCTTAATATTAATCAAACAGCAACAACAAAGAAATCACTCGCTGCTCTTGTAGCTCATAGCTTTTGTAACTTTAATAAAGATTAATCTTTATACAGTCAAATATGCAATGCTGTTTTACATTTCATTATTTTATTCAATTTCTGTACCTAAAAACTGTTAGACCTACCTAAAAAAACCTGAAAATCACTGTTTATTTTATTTGTATCTTTACTCTATTGTATTTATTTGTGCTGTTGCTTGTAGTTAGATAGATTATTCTTATTTTCTTTATTTTTATTTGACAGTATAGTTTTTGCCTAAACATAGCACATACCGAACCATACCGAACATTACTGTGACTTTAAAACCGTGATACAAACTGAACTGTGAGTAAATTGAACTGTTCCACCCCTACTATCTAGCTATCTATCTATCTATCTATCTATCTATCTATACATATATACATATATACAGTACATATATATACATATATGGATGTGGATGGGAGGCCTGAAAATACAAAAAAAGCATAAATGTATCATAAAGTATATGTAAAGCCTTCTGATTGGCTATATGAATCTAAGAGGGACCTTTAAGAGGCATTTTTGATTTAAACATTTTTTGTCAAGATGCATCGCACAAGGTTTGATGTTAATGACAAAATGTTGACTGTTTCCGCTTGCGCATATTCAAATATGGTGCATCAAGATTACATCACACCCAATTTTACATCAGTGATGTTGTTTTTAGTTCTCGCCATTGACATCAAACCCAACAAGTCTCAAGAGTTCCCTTTTTGAAATAAAATGCTGTTAATTGCCTTTGTTACGGTTATGTAGATGATATGCAACCACTATACGAGCAAAACCCGAAGGTAATAAAAGTGTGTGGGTGGATGGAGACATTATTGTTGCCATATTCTTCTGAATCGAGTTTAACAAGCTTACCCACGCAGAACTGTATGTGTCAAGGCATGCCATTTTAAGAACAATGTCAAGGAAATTAATTAGCAAGGAGGATGCAAAAACAGTTATTAAGATTCAAGTGGAGAGCATCCCACTTTGCGTTACTAATAAGCAGTGTTGGGAAGGTTACTTTGGAAATGTAATAGGTTACAGATTACAAGTTACCCTATTTAAAATGAGTCTGTGTTTTCCGCATCGCGGAAATTATGTCTCAGAGTAGTCAGTGCAATTTGGAAAAGAAATCAATTAAATCTATATGTGGATGTGTGTAAATATTCAAATGTAGTCCCCTTTGTAATCGTGAACATTTTCATAAGTAACTGTAATTTAATTACACATTTTTTCTTAGTAACTGTAACTGATTACAGTTACATTTATTTTGTAATTAAATTACGTAACGCCGTTACATGTAACTAGTTACTCCCCAACACTGCTAATAAGCATGAGGTGTTGAGGGGAATTATGTTGATTAAACGTATGCCGAGGCATTAAATTAAGCTGAAAGTTTATCCGGGGCATCCGCGCAGCAGCACCCACTCTTAGAGTTGCCATGGCTTTTCGAACGCTGAAGAACACAAGATCAAGAGATTGCCTTTTTCCTCTTTGCTTCCCCCGTTTGAGTGTTCAAGTGAAAAGACACCTTGCTTTCTGACCAGAGATTAAGTAAATGGCAGCAGTGATGAATTCTGATTCAAAGAGTTTCTCAAAGAAGGGAATCTCATCCTCGGCTCGCCCTGGCATCTTCCAGTGCATTGCATTTATCATTGCCATTCATCTGCGTTCTCCCAGAGTGCTCTGGTATTTTCTTAAGAAGTAGCCAGCTTGCACTAATGGGTCTGTTTTTCTTGCCGTAGTAATTTACTTTACAAATGCCCCAATCATTAAGCCGCATATTCATTATTAAATTCATGGATGCAAAAAAGTTGATTAATTAGATTTTTAAGCTTAATTTGGCCGTCTGTTTCCGTTTTTGTATTTTTTCTTTTTTGGTAAAAAATCTAATCTAGATGCCGCATTAGCGACTGTTCCTAATTACCATCGTACATCTGTGAATCTGCCACATTGGGAAGTTCAAAATCTGTCTTAACACCAAATCTGTCATAACTGCAAGAGAAATCGCAGGTGCAGACTACAACACACAGGTTACACAGGTGTGTAGAAATAATTGTTCCAAGAAATATGTTGTAGCTACTGAAATATTAAAGGTGGTGGAGATAATAAAATTTTGAGATTTCAGTTTGCTGAAGGGTTAGGATTATGTAGATATGAGTCTGTGTAATGTTTATGTATATAATGTCTGATATACTGTATATACTGCCCTACAAAGGCAAAAGACCTTAACTCGCTAGAGTGTGAAACTGAGAAAAATGACTTTAACGTTTTTTACTTGTCCAGCCAAATTAATTATAGGTAGGACACTGGAAATGTAACAATTAGATGTTAATGTGACTGTATTAATTGTTGTTGTTTTTTTTGTTTTGTTTTTTACCGTAACAAGCAGACTAAAAGTTAATGTGAGTGGATACCGTGGATACCAATTTATTTGCAATGCTCATTAATGTAAAAGAATGCTAGACATAGCATATTGCTTTTATATTGACTTGTATTAAATAGCCTAAACTAAAAGAACGACTTGTGGATTGATGTGAACGCCAGCAAGCAGGAATAAAAAGAAAAGGTAGGATATGGATTTAATTGCGAACTGTTAGGCTACTGATTTTATGATTGATCATGCTAGCTACTGCACTCGAGTCCACACGTGTCCAACTAAGTGACAGCCTGGTGATAATCTGCATTACAAAAAGAAAAAAAAAATATTTAAAGGTTATTCACAATTACGTATTGCTGCCAAGGTATCTAGTCTTTACAGTGCTTTGTTATATGGAGCTGTTTGGTAGATCGCGATCTATCTCATTTGTTTACACCGTAATTAAAATGCGGCAGACTTTAATGGACAGTAAAAAAAGGCAGAACACCGTATAACTCCAAACCGGTGCCGTAACTTAATTTTGACGCACGGCTAAACAAAGGCAGAACGCCATAACTCAATTTGAGAGTTCCAAACAAAGTGAAAGAGCCGTAACTGGTGTTATACGTGTTCTGCCTTGGTTTCTCCGGGGCTTTTCGAAGTTACGGTTGAGACGACCCATTATTTTCTCGGAAAAACAACTAAATTGACTCAAGATACTTATGCACATGATAAAGGATGTCTTGAATGTGTTTGAAATGGTCAGTTTTTCTCTGGTTTTGACATTACAAGATGTGTGCATTAAATAAGCAGCCATATATAGAGTAATATGCAGAAATGGATGTGCTTAAACCATTTATATATTTTCCCAGATAGAACAGTTACATGACCTTATATGCTGTTGTCTATTAAGGGTAATAACGCATGTAAACACATTCATTGCATCCAGATAAACCAGAACAGACAATGAGTGAGTGAGTCATTGAATTATTGCTACATATTTTATGATCAGTAAAGTGAAAAGGTGAATAACTCTGAATAATTCGCATCAGTATACACTCATTAGCATTCATTTAGCTCTTAGGCAAAAGAACATGCATAGATTGCATTAGAATAAGCTGTCAAACCTTGTATGTTTAGGGTCTGAACACTTTATTCTCAGTTATTTGTTAAGCCTGTAAGGCCAAAGGCTTGTGTGAAGACACATAATTGGTCTCCAATGCCTTTGTGTTGAAAGCGTGTTCGTGCCTGCAGGATAATATGTTTGCACATCATATGTCAGCAAGTCCTGCCAACCCGTATTTTAAAGATGCATGCTGTATTTTTTCCTCATTAAAATGGTTTTGCAGTACTTTTAAGAAATGTTTAAATTCTGTGTACACTCACATGAGATGAACTCTAGTCATATCAGTAATCTGGTAAGTGCTATTTTGTTCATGGAGCGAGTCAATGCGTGGGGGCATCACATAACCAGCTGAAGACACGGAATCGTTTTATTGCCGTAATGTTATTTTAGTATTATTTATATGTGATTATATTATGTAGTATAGCTTTTATTTTTCCAGGTTTACTTTTACTTTGTGTTTTAGTAATTGTATTTGCTTCGTCATTTTTATGGGTTCAAGCACATAGCGCTGAAACCCTATTGTAATTGTAAGGATTTAAATTTTATTTATTTATTTTTTTTTCTAGCCTTATATTTCAGTTTTAGTAATTTCAGTACTCCTACTTAAACCTATTTTATTTTTAATATTTCTGTTTAGCTTTATATTCTTTCAGTTTAGAAAATATTTACATTTTCATCTAATTATTATTTTCATCTAAGTTTTTTGTTTTATTTCAGTTTTATTTCAATTAATGAAAACAATTTTTTATATTTTAGTTAACAATAACAACACTGATGCCCCCGTTATATTTTGTTTATTTAGTCTTAGTTTTAGTATGTTTGTGTTGCCAAAAGTTTTAGTGTGTTAAATGATATCTATAAGGCAGCTTTAAATTTCCCATGGCCATCTAGTGTTACTGTATATCGATGGTGGGTTATAAAATTGTGATGCCTTTACAATATAGATTCTGCATCTAAAATTGATTTTAATTTTTGGAATAGTTTTGGAGTTAGTTTTCGAGTCATTAAAAAGTATTCTAGGTTAGCTTTTCCCAGTTATATTTTGTATTTCAGTTAACCAAAATTTAGCTTTTGTTTTAGTTTTCATTAATGATAATAACACTGTAAATAACACTGGTCTGACTGTAAATTGGGTATTTCTACAATGGCACTGGTAACCAAAACATTTTATGTGATGCTTGTTCCAGACTGTTAAGTGTCAGTATATGTCCAAGGCAACTGCAATATAATTTTTTTTGGATGAAATAAACATTTGTTGTGTTCATTTATTAATAGTTCAAGTTGAATGGTTGTGCTTGCTTAAAAGAAAACACCAGCATTGTGTTGTTCCCCTGAGCTACAGAAGTTTACTTCATGAATATGTAAAAGGCTTAATTTTATTCTTAATATAAAGTATAAAAAATAAATCTTCATAATTGTAACAAACTATTTTGGTCCCTAGAAATTCTGTGTGCAATAAATAGAGATATTGGCCAGTGTGGTCAGCAGTAGTTGTGTTGCTCTGAGACTGATAAATTGACATTTCTCCAGTGTTACAAGCCAAATGAAGTCTAATCTTTCACAATGTTCCAGTAAATTGCTAATACAACTTGACCTCAGCATTAATTTACTACTTTCTTCTTTTGAATTAACAATGCTGTATGTTCTTTTTATACTTTTTATTTTAAGTGTAAGAGGATTTTGCTTCCTTATTGTGCCTTTCCAACTGTGGAATCATCCAATATGGTGGTAAATAAGGATTAATAAACTTTTTCATTATAGTAAAGACATTATTTTGTGATACGGCAAAAAGTAGTTACAAATCTCTTTGATTTGTTGAAAGCCTTGGGCTAAAGTACTTGCAGTGGTTCATTGATTAATAAGAATAATTAATTTCAACCCTCAAGTTGCCGTTCGCTTCAAGGGGTGCAATTGTGAGACCAGCACCTGTCATTTTAGCTAAACAATCAAACCTCTGTCTGACGGCAGCAGGCTAACTTGAGTAGATGAAAGGAGACGTCTGTGTGAGGCACGCCAGTTTGAAGACACGCAATCAGTAGATTTGTGCGGTCTTCAAAATCCTCAAAACAAGTAAGATTCCTTGCCAAAGATTTAAAAAAGAACTACCTTTTAAATCTATATGCCACCCTTATTGAAGCATACAGAGTAGATGAGCTGTTTTACCAGACCCCATTGTGTTTTGAGGTCTGTCATCATCAGTTGAACTTCAGTGGTTGCGTTTGTTTGGTTTGTGAATGTACAGGCAATAACAATCTTATTCTGGTTTCAGCTTATTCAGCTTATTCTGGCCAAGAACTGCCACTTAGACTTAGGCGATCATGTAAAATAACAAATCCTAGTTTTTCTATTTTTGTGCCATTTAGGAACAGGTAAATCCAAAAATGATCAAATTGCGACGCAGTGGTGTGGAAAACTAAAGAATTTACAGAATTTACAGATTCAGCAGGTAATGGTATTCCGGGAAATTGAGTGTTCGTTAACAATGTAAGTACATTTACATTGTTACACTTTCAATTTTCAAGTAAATGCTTTTCTTTTGAACTTTCTATTCTTCAAAGAATCAAAATATAATAGTTTCCACAAAAATATTAAGCAGCACAACTGTTTTCAACTTTGATAATATTAAATATTTCTTGAGCAGCAAATCAGCATATTAGAATGATTTCTGTAAGATCATGTGATGCTGAAGACTGGAGTAATGGAAATGTAGAAAATTCAGGGTGATGAAAATTCAGCTTTGCCATCACAGGAATAAATAGCATTTTAAAATATAATAAAAAAGCTTTTTTTTTTTTTTTCACAGTATAAATTTTTTACCAAATAAATGCAGTCTTGGTGAGCATAAGAAAAGGAAGCATAAGGAAATGTATGAGCATATGCTAACATATATTGTCCTGCAACATCTTTACTGGCTTCAGTATGGTTGTATAAGTTGTGTGTGTGTGTGTATGTATATATATATATATTAGGGGTATAACGATTCACTCGTTTTCTCTGCATCGATTACAAACCCTGACGATGCATATGCATCGATCTTGAACATGGATTTTTGAATCATGAATTGTCGATTTCGGACAATAATCAATTTAAAACGCTAAGAATCAAATGAATCGCGATTTCTATAGCAATTCAATGCTTTCAAAATATATACACATTAATTTAATACAAGCACGAATTAATGGAGACCTTGAACAGTGTTCGTGCCCTCGCATCTCTCCTTCACGCGCTCCACTATTTACCGCCTGTGACTGTCACAGGATTGCGCTCGCGCTCCGTTTGTCTCACTGACACATTTTTTGAGCAGCTGATGTGTGATCTCTCCTTAGTACTCGTGGCCAGTAATGCTAAAGTGAGGTATTTTTACTTTTCTGTAGTTTTTCAATGGCTCTCGGTCATGCCGACGATATTACCTGAGCAGTCAAAGGCTGCACATTTATTGCATGGACTAGAGGTCGACTGATTGATCGGCCGGCCAATTAATCGGCCGATTTTTGGCATTTTTTAATTAATCTGCATCGGCCGATTGTGCTGCAAATTAGGCCGATTTATAGGCAGGCGCATCTGCGGGCAGATAAGCGTTGTTGCCTAACTCCCTCTGAGGCTGCGTGAGACGGAGCTCGGAGCAGCTCACACTCTGCAGCCGCGGCTTGTTCACACACACAGCTTCAGCTAATGGCTGGGCAAAACAGACCATTTTGAAAGCGGAATTACGTTTTACCCTACTAGAATTGATGCCGGGAAGTTATCATATTCATAAGTGCAACAAGTCATTTGCATGTGAAAGTAGAAACACGTTCAATTCAGTGTTTGTATATGAATGTATCTTTGAAAAGAACCGTCGTCTTCAGAAAAGCTTCAATGTCATTTTCATTTCATCTTTCCTGTAATGCCTGATAAAGTAGCGTTTGTGAGCGCAGAGCTGATTTGATTACAGTCGTTACCTGGGAAACCGCTATTTCTCCCACTCCAGCAGCGCCTCCTGCTGGCAGAAAATTGGTGTCTGTCAGCAAACATAAACAAAAAGCATGCTTCAGAACTGTTTTGAGAAGGTGCTTAAGTTTTGAGCCATGTATTATTACTCTAAATTGGGCTACTACTACTATTACTATTTTGTACCCTGCAATAATCATTTGCTCAAACTCACTTTTATGAGACGAATGGGAAAAAAAAAGAAAATCGGCCAAACATATCGGCCAAAAAAAAAAAAATCGGCATCATATATCGGCCATCGGCTGCCCTGATTTCTAAATATCGGCATCGGCCAGTGAAAAACCCATATCGGTCGACCTCTAGCATGGACGGAGTAAAAATATAAGTGTCTAAAGCATATGCACAGTTCCATTGAATGATAAATGTGTTTTTAACAATGTCGTTGAACCGAATGTACGAAGGGAACTGTTAAAATAACCACAGCAGTAACAACAACCTTGAAATAAGAGCGCAAGGTTTATCTGATAATCAGATGCATGAAAGTAGTGTTCGTTGCTATAGCAAACAGACATCGGGCGCGTTTTCTTTCAGAATCATCATTCGTCGATGGAGAGAAGTTAAATACTGTAGCATTTTATTTAGTGAAAATGAGATGAAGTTTTCGCACTGAAAGAGAAGTGATCTCGCGCTCATAGATGTGCCAGGCTATATCTGCAGCTAAACTGAATAAAAAGCAGAATGAACTGAAACGTTAAGACAATAAACACAATAAATAAATAACATTTATGAATGAAGAAAAATATAAGTGTCTAAAGCATATGCACAGTTCCATTGAATGATAAATGTGTTTTTAACAATGTCGTTGAACCGAATGTACGAAGGGAACTGTTAAAATAACCACAGCATTAACAACAACCTTGAAATAAGAGCGCAAGGTTTATCTGATAATCAGATGCATGAAAGTAGTGTTCGTTGCTATAGCAAACAGACCTGGGGCGCGTTTTCTTTCAGGATCATCATTTGCCAATGGAGAGGAAAAGTTAAGTACCATAGCATTTTATTTTATACAAATTAGATAAAGAAGTTTTCGCACTGAAACAGAAGTGATCTCGCGCTCACACATAAGACGTGCCAGGCTATATCTGCAGCTAATCTGAATAAAAAGCAGAATGAACTGATTAAATGTTAAGACAATAAACACAATAAATGAAATAAATGAATGATGCAGTGCTAATTTATATCATTTATTACAGTACAGAAACTATAAAGTATATTTTCTACCTTATTCTGTGCAGAAAATTGATTGTTTGTAGTATATAAAACAATCATAAAATTGCCATTAGGAAAAAAATTATAGATTACAAATAATAGCAAATTCAAAGTAAGAGATAAGAAAATAATTCCTTGTAAAAAAAATAAAATAATACATACATACATAAAATGATTGTATTTGACGTTTCTGTCACTTCTGAAATGACGCCCCTGGTGTGACAAAATGTTAGCCTATACATAATACTTTTAAAGCTCTTTTTAAAAATCTTGGCTAACATACATTTCTACACATGCCATGTCATGCCATAGCATCATTAAACTAGCATCTAACAATGGACAAAAGTGTTTTTTTCTCTAACCTATGCTTCTGTAACCATAAAGGCTGCTGTAATTTTCCCCCTGACTAAGCATTTAAAGAATTTAGGGGAAGCATTTAAATAATCCTGTGAATGCACTTAAAGAATGCAGAATCAAATTGTTAGAATCTAATCGAATCGAATTTAATTGTGAATCGAATCGAATTTAATCTTTCTGAATTTGCAAAAATCGTTAATCGTTCTAATCGAAAACCTGTGAATCATGAATCGAATGGATTCGCTGTCTAGCTGTCTACCCAAAGATTCACAGCCCTGATAATGTATATGTACACACACACACAACTTATACAACCATATTGGAGCCAATAAAGTGTTGCAGGACAATATATGTTAGCATATGCTCATACATTTCCATTTATAATCCAGCAAGGATTTCTGTGAAGGTCTGGTCTCCTCATGGCATGCATTGTGGAAAAGCTGATGACTGGAAGTTCTCCAGTTTTCCCTCTAGAGGAATTTAATCATGTTTTTGATCAGCAGTCCCACTGAATGAGAAGAAAATGTTCCATCAAATACATGACAAGAGGTTACGGTTTATACTACTGACCTTTATTTCACAAAATCTGGTCAAAAGTTTTGTCTACAAAAATCTTTCACTGTCTACCGTTGAATTTGATGAAGTTGATGTTTCACCAAAACACAAGGACACCTGTCATTCATTCTTTGGTTCAGGCTCGGACGGCTAGCATTTGATTTGTTTTGATGGACGACGGCCTGCTTATGTGCAATGGAAATCAGATAAACTGTTGCTTGCAAACTTACCACATCTATTGAAATAGTTTCCAGAGTAACTCCATAATAGTGTCACGTTGCACACACACACGAGGGACGAGGAGACGCTGGAGAATATGTTGACAGGACTTTATTTGCATGAACCACCAAGGAACCAAGGGAGACGAACACAGGAAGACGTTCCACGAAGACGTACAACAGCGGACCGAGAACTTGGGACTGGGAACACATTTTATACACACACACAGGAGGAGGGGATGACGAGACACACCTGGGAGCAATAAAACCAAGGGAAACACCTGGGACAAATGAAATAAACTAATCAGGATAGGAACAGGAAACTAACCAAATAGGGGCATGGGAAGGCACATGGGGAGCAGGACACACACAAAACATGGAACAGAGTCTGACATAACGCCCCCCTCCGGAAGGCGTGACCTCACGCCATATAACATCCAATGGGGAGGGGGGGTGGGCACTCTGGAGGTCCCTCAGGA
>NW_015552531.1:2683246-2687916 GCF_001515605.1 Sinocyclocheilus anshuiensis
AAGTTAAAACAATAAACACAATAAATAAATAAAATGTATGAATGATGCAGTGCTACTTGACATATTATTTATTACAGTACAGAAACTATAAAGTATATTTTCTACCTTATTCTGTGCAGAAAATTGATTGTTTGTAGTATATAAAACAATCATAAAATTGCCATTAGGAAAAAAATTATAGATTACAAATAACTGATTATTGTCCAGCAGTGTATTTGATTTCTTATAGCAAATTCAAAGTAAGAGATAAGAAAATAATTCCTTGTAAAAAAAATAAAATAATACATACATACATAAAATGATTGTATTTGACGTTTCTGTCACTTCTGAAATGACGCCCCTGGTGTGACAAAATGTTAGCCTATACATAATACTTTTAAAGCTCTTTTTAAAAATCTTGGCTAACATACATTTCTACACATGCCATGTCATGCCATAGCATCATTAAACTAGCATCTAACAATGGACAAAAGTGTTTTTTTCTCTAACCTATTGTTCTCTAACCATAAAGGCTGCTGTGTAATTTGCCCCCTGACTAAGCATTTAAAGAATTTAGGGGAAACATTTAAATAATCCTGTGAATGCACTTAAAGAATGCAGAATCTAATCGTTAATCGAATCGAATTTAATTGTGAATCGAATCGAATTTAATCTTTCTGAATTTGCAAAAATCGTTCTTGAATCGAATCGAAAACCTGTGAATCATGAATCGAATGGATTCGCTGTCTAGCTGTCTACCCAAAGATTCACAGCCCTGATAATGTATATGTACACACACACACAACTTATACAACCATATTGGAGCCAATAAAGTGTTGCAGGACAATATATGTTAGCATATGCTCATACATTTCCATTTATAATCCAGCAAGGATTTCTGTGAAGGTCTGGTCTCCTCATGGCATGCATTGTGGAAAAGCTGATGACTGGAAGTTCTCCAGTTTTCCCTCTAGAGGAATTTAATCATGTTTTTGATCAGCAGTCCCACTGAATGAGAAGAAAATGTTCCATCAAATACATGACAAGAGGTTACGGTTTATACTACTGACCTTTATTTCACAAAATCTGGTCAAAAGTTTTGTCTACAAAAATCTTTCACTGTCTACCGTTGAATTTGATGAAGTTGATGTTTCACCAAAACACAAGGACACCTGTCATTCATTCTTTGGTTCAGGCTCGGACGGCTAGCATTTGATTTGTTTTGATGGACGACGGCCTGCTTATGTGCAATGGAAATCAGATAAACTGTTGCTTGCAAACTTACCACATCTATTGAAATAGTTTCCAGAGTAACTCCATAATAGTGTCACGTTGCACACACACACGAGGGACGAGGAGACGCTGGAGAATATGTTGACAGGACTTTATTTGCATGAACCACCAAGGAACCAAGGGAGACGAACACAGGAAGACGTTCCACGAAGACGTACAACAGCGGACCGAGAACTTGGGACTGGGAACACATTTTATACACACACACAGGAGGAGGGGATGACGAGACACACCTGGGAGCAATAAAACCAAGGGAAACACCTGGGACAAATGAAATAAACTAATCAGGATAGGAACAGGAAACTAACCAAATAGGGGCATGGGAAGGCACATGGGGAGCAGGACACACACAAAACATGGAACAGAGTCTGACAAATAGCAGCACCATCTGGATGTTTATAAGCTTTAAAGGCTTTGTAATGTATGAAAATCTTCTTCCTTCTTGTCTGTCTTCATCTTTATATATGTCTGTCTTCATATGTTCCCTCACGCTTTAAAGCTCATTTCGTATGTGCTTCCTGCTGAGGTTTGTCGGCAATAGAGTTGTTTATTCTTTCTCCGTTCTTGGTCTCCTGTTAATACTGAGCTTTTTGTGCGACTTAAAGGGAATTTATCATTTTCTCCTTGCAGGGATGCTTTTTAATAGACTGTTTTGTATCTGTGAAAGTTTGTTTTGTTGTTCCATAAGTGGACGCTTTGTATGTCAGGTTGGTTGGCATCGCTTCATGCGGTCTCTGTTGCTGATGTTGTGGATTTTCCAGAGCAGAAAGGAGCGGGCATAATGAAGGTGTGTACAGGGCATTCACTGAGGACTTGCTGTTTAGTAACTAAAGTATGTGATGAAATGGCCCCATCATTCCCTGCCACCTGCCAGGTTTTTGAAGCATATCAATTCCTACGATAAAATGGAGAAGTGTAATTATGCTGCAAAACAATACAGTCTAACACATGTTCTGGGTTATATTTGAGGAATCCATTCCATGAAGTATCATTTGATTGCTTTTGAGGTGTGGTTAGACATGCTGCAGTGTTTATTTTCCCACTATTTAAATTTGTGTTTCAGTTTTATTTACTAATTTTTGAAGTATATAAAGCATATTTATTTTAATTTGTCAGTGTCGCACAATATTGTATATTTAAATGTTCAAGCTTATTAGTTCAAGCTTCTAACTACTTAAAATACATTTTTTAAAAACTAATAATTTAATAACACCGTTAAATGTAATGTTTCAAAATGAATATCCATTTCTCATGTTATACGTTATAATAATTATAATATGATGCATAAATTCACTTGTAGCATTTAAAATGATTGTTTTTTTTGTATTAGATGTTTATTTTTTTTAGACAAAATAGCATAGAATTGTAATATCAGCCATTTCAGTTGACAGCTATTAGATGGAAATAATACCGACAATACCGGCTTATCAGTATTGGCCTGAATTTAGCTGGGGGAAAAAATACATCTCTCTCTCTCCCTCTCTCTCCCTCTCTCTAAATATTTATATTTAATAACACACACACAATTAATTTTCTTATTTATTTTCTTATTGATATATTTAGTATTTATTTTATTTTATTTTATTTTGCCTCCCATCACATTACTTTTATCTGTACTGTCAGTTATTTTCCTCAACTAAACTTTTGCCTCCTCGGAAAATTCCCCAGGTCTACAGGAAAACATTTTGATAATTTATCTGGTAAGCAGAAAGTCTGAGTCATGCAAAATTCGGAAGAAGCCGTCCTGGGGCGTGTTTGATTCGGCTTGAAAGGTGGCAAGTATATCGGGTTAGACTGATGACCTGTGTCTGTTTGATGTAATACCAGCCAGGGTGAGGAGCGTGTGTCTCCTGTGGTCAAAGAGAGATGAAGAGCCCCTGTCAGCGTGCAGGATCAGCCCAGAGCTGTTTGTGTTTGTGTGTGTGTTTAATGACCTCTGGGGACCATCTCCTGCTGTCCTATCTCTCAGCAAACTGCTGACTGTAAACCCACCCACAAACACACACACCCCACCTCAGTTGACAAATATGTCATCCAAACTGCATGTTAAACAGAACTCTTTCATATTCATGTCCCCTGCCCAGTAGCGGTTTTTGGCACGGGCGAACCGGGCAGCCGCCCGGGGCTGCATTTTTTCATGATACATGGGGGGCGGCACGAGCAGTTAAAAAAAAGAATAATAATCCTCTGCGCCGCCGCCGCGAAGCGGTTTTCTATTATCTATCATTTCACTGTATGGGGAATTGGGGAATTGACAAATTGGCGCCCCTGCTTGCTGAGAAGGTGCCGTGCACAGAAGCTGTGTGAGAAGGGGAAAGGGAAGCGGGGCGTGGCGCGTGGGACAGTTCACCTCTGGGTCTCTCCCAAATGGAACGGCCGGGGGGCGGGGGTCCACTGTATAGAGCAATACTCTAATGGAATTAGTGGGCTAAAGTCAGTCACACCTCGACTTTGGCGCGTGGGACAGTTCACCTCTGGGTCTCTCCCAAATGGAACGGCCGGGGGGGTCCACTGTATAGAGCAATACTCTAATGGAATTAGTGGGCTAAAGTCAGTCACACCTCGACTTTCTTCCAAATAACGCACATTTCATTCATAATATTATAAATACAGGCCTATAGTTCCTGCACATTTTTGTTTTTCTGAATTGTGTGAAATGGCTAATAAAAATAGGTAATACAAAACGATTATGTGGTCACCAAAGTGAATTGGTTTAGTCTTGACTTCTGGTCGTTAGTGACAGTGTTGGGGGGATGGGAAATCTGTTGATTGTCGAGTGCCAAATAAACACAGAGATGGACAGGAAAAGGTCAAAGCCATCAGGTGCCCAATTTAGAAAAAAAAGAAAAGAAGAAGAGGAGAAACGAGCAAAAGATAAAGGTATGCAACTATGTTCTCTCTGTATGATTATTACGGTATCCATGTCATGAATGAAGGGCTAATGTTAATTGGTGGGTATAACTCTTAAGTTTGTTAGCCTTTTTGCTATGATGCTTGCTATGCTTATACAACAATAATTCGGTTTTAACTCAACAAATAGCCTACGAGATCTGCAACAAAACTGTTACAAGTTCAGTTATTTATTTCCATCAGTTGGGTTAACGTTAGGCCCTGTAATTAGCCAACCGTATGTGAAGGAGGAGCGCACTCTAAGGGGCCGTTCACACTGAAGGTGTTTTTCCATTCCACTGTGCTACTTTTCCATAGTTTTTTTATGCAAACATGCGCTAAATGTAGGGTTGCCAACCGTTCCGTATAATACGGAATCGTCCCGTATTGAAGGCATCAAAGAAGCGTTCCGTATGAAAGCTATACGGAACGCAGTTTGTCCCTTTTTAAGGCATATGCCGTATGAACACCTAGACCATACGAATAACAAACTCTAAATTGAGAATTAA
>NW_015552531.1:2688065-2690227 GCF_001515605.1 Sinocyclocheilus anshuiensis
CAAAAAAAAAAAAAAAAGGTTTGGGGTCAGTAAATGTCTTATTTTTTATTTTTTTAAGAAACTTTTAGAATACTTTTATTCAGCAAGGATGTGTTAAATGGATAAAAAGTGATATTGTTAGAATTTATATTTTGAATAAATTCTGTTCTTTTTAACTTTTAATTTAGTTTATGGAACACGGGTTCCAAAAAATATTAAACAGCACAACAGTTTCAACACTGATAATAAATCAGAATATTAGGCCTGTGTGTGTATCCCTTATTCTGTCCATTATTTTTCTATGAAAAACCACGATTGTCCCTTATTTTCCTTTTCTGAAGTTGGCAACCCTAGCTAAATGGACACATTTGACTGTTGCGTTTGTGTCTTGCATCTTTAGCAGCATCTCCCGCTTGACAAAAAAAACGTGTCTTGAAGATTTGCTCTTTTTCCCCATTCCACTCCCCGCAAAAAATGCATTCTGTGTGAATGACCCTAAAATGTGAATGCTGTTCTAAGCATAAAACTATGTTACTTTATGCTGTCTTGTTTTGGAATAAGGCTTAAGACTATAAGGCAGCATCGAATAAATCCTTCAATTCATTGTGGAAAAAGTACAAATTTACTTAAATTTCAATGCTGAAATATTGATTAAAAACTATAAAATAGTGATTCGTAAAAACCTGTCACGGAACCCGTCAGCATTTTTGTGGTTTAATTTTTCATATTTATTAGCAGTAGTGTAGGTTTCATTTGAACATTTGAACACACGTTTAGAAAAATGCAATAAGGTTTAAGACATATTTCCTGCCCTAAAAAAAACCTTTTTACTTGGATTATTACATTGTTAGCTTAGCAACATGCTAATGAAAAACTCCATTGGAATCCATGGTAAATTAAGTCTTTGTAGACCTACCATGAATGGATATTTGTGTGTCATGCTAAGCCAGATTTTCTTGGTGACACTTTATAATACATTTGAATATATAACATTAACAACATTATTACGTCATGCTAAAGTAGTGCTGTCAGTTTCTCAATTAACAACTCTTACATACTCTTACTCTTACATTCTATCTCCAATGTGTTTGTTGTTTCACTGTGCAGGCCAACAATAAGACGTTTATGTTTGTTTAACAAAGTTTTTACTCTCTAAATAAGCAAGCAAATCAGCCAAAGATTTTGTAAGATGTTCCTTTCATTTTAAAGAAGCTGTAGTACAAATGGACCATGTTTAGAAATTAAGTATATTTTTGAAGACATTTTGGTAGTAATGCATCGAAATTTTAGCAACCAAAAATATTCAGCAAAAAAAAAGTTTTGGCAGAAATAGTTTGGAGGATTGAAACAGTGACATTTAACTAGTGCTTCTAGGATGACACATTTTGATTATGTCAGTGTCTATTCCATACAAACAATGTGGATAGGCTACAATTGGTAAACATGCTAGCAGTGCGGTCACTTCGCTGTGACCAAAAAAGACACTATAAAGGAGCAATATGTAAAATTAGCTTGTTGCCGAACTTAACTATGACTATGTTTAATTTATCACTTGAAAAATGACACCCTGCAGAGAATCCCGAATTTAGCTACCCAGTTACCCAAATTCAACTACCCAAACTTTATTTTTGGTTTTTGTTTTTGGCTAATTGAAAGCTTTAAAGGGGTCATATGATGTGATATAAAAGTTAAGAGTCAACCACGCCTACCTAAAATGGCTCGTTCAACCCCTTTAACTTCGGTTTGTTTTACAGTTCACAAATTCCTGGTGCTTTATGGATCTTGAGTTTGAAGCCAAGGATGCAGAGTGTTCCGAAACATTCACTTATGAGATTCCATTATGGTTAGAACGCTGCCTTTGAAGGTAGCTCCCTATGTAGGCAGCAAGGCAATACAGACAGCTGCATTCTCCTTTCTCTGGATTTCCCATTGAGCTATTATGTATTCACTGCGATATCCACCTGCTTTGCACCTGTACTCACCCCACATATAATGTTTTTTTCAGTCAAGAGCTGATAAGAGGTTTGAGAGAAGTGTTTGTTTTTGATGTTGTGTAGTATTTCCGCTCGATATACCTTGCCCTAAACTGCGGCATATTGTTAAACTATTTGTCACTCACAATGCATATGTGTCATCACGCAGCACTGATATGTGCTGTTTCAAAGCAGCCCTCTCATTCTCTT
>NW_015552531.1:2690273-2698963 GCF_001515605.1 Sinocyclocheilus anshuiensis
GCAGTCTGTCTTTTCCTTCTCGCTGAGGCCACGGGGTCTCATAAGAAGTAGTGTTTTTCCCTCAGCTAGCGCCTGGCACACTTCAAACGCTCTAATCTATTTGACCCCCACATGAAAGAGGCAGCGCTGGGTCCAGCCCATTCAAATAACAGACAGAAGAAGAAAGACTAGTCTTTGTGAATGTAAAACGGTAACAAAAAAGCTAAATGTGAACATCAAGGCTGCGAGACGGACATCAAGCATTCTGTCACTGGTGGAGAGCCGGCAGCGTCTCGGCTACATGATAAAACCGCAGCAGCTTGGCTCCAATATTGCCAACTAATTTTCAGGGGAAGTTGCTAAAGGAAGGTCGATTTGTTGCTAAAAGTTGCTAAATGATGTTGTGATGTTATTGCGCGATGACGTCATTATGTAATCACGACGCAAAATTGTGTCACTACGTCAAATCACAGCAAAAAACAAAAAACAATTTATATGTTAATTTAGATTTGTTCGTAAAATAATATAAATTCATAATATGATATTAAAATAGAAATAACTATTTTTAAGCACAACATTGAATTATTGAACACTTACACATTTTTGATAGATTACAATTTAAGTTTTATTAGCTAGTAAACTAGTAAAACTACACCTTATGAACAATTCTAGTTTTAAGCAGTGTATTAGTAGTTAGTATGCTACACTCTAAGAAAAGTCTGTAAAAATAGGGCACAATCTACTGTTAATTCACAGGGTTTTTTTTTACTTGCATTTTAAATTACGCATTGTATTTTGTGTTTTCAGGTTAAAGGGTTACAACGGATAATGGATAACAGATAATGTCCTGGAAAATTACTAGTACCTTTTCCGTTTTTCTAGATATTTTTCTTACAGTGTACTAAACTGATCAACAATCGCAGGTACAAGCTACTAACAAGGTGTATCATAAATGAACAATTATTAAGCTATTATTATTATTATCAAATTGAACAATTGCAAATAGTAATAATTTAATTCATGTGATGTGTGTACTGCTAGGCAACTTTGGTTTCCTCTTTTTGTGAAATTTAGATGGAAAATGTGTGCTTTTTTATTGTTTGAGTCACTTATCAAAAGTTGCTGAAAGTAGCCAAATAAAGTTTTAAAATAGCTAAATTTGTTGCTAGGTGCTTTTGGAAGAAAACATTGCTAGGGTAGTCTGAAACGTTGCTAAATTTAGTTGGCAAGTTGGCAACACTGCTTGGCTCTCAGAGGTTCTATATTAATTGTGAGTGCAGGTGATAATATCGTAAATGTGCTTTAATACCTTTTTTACCTATATATTTTGTGTTATGGATTTAAGATTGCAATGTATTATAGATAAACTTCTGTTGTAAATTTTCAGCTCCCCCACAAAGTATTACTTAAAAAAAAAAAAAGTCAAGCTTTATTTTTATTGTTCTGTTCATTCATTAGTTGTGTTTACTTCATGTTGATTATTTGGAAAAATGACTTTTGTTACTTTAGGGGTCTTGAATGCAAATTATCTCTGGGCCATAGCCAGATGGTGTTCTCCATTGAGGGGTCATTAGAATATTTTTACAACTATGAATTTTGACTATACTTTTTTAGTGCAAGTATACAGTTACTGATGCATGGACAGACCTTTGCAGAGTTAAGTGATATTCTATCAATCATACCTAGTGTATTGCTCTGCATGTTTAGTGGAGTAATGGTGCCTGAGATTGCGTTCCATGAGAACTGCAAAAATCTTACTGATCCCAGACTTTTGAACTGTAGTCTATAAAACTCATTATACTATTAGGTTATATAATATTATAAGGTTTATGTTATATTATTAGTAATGTTTAATATATTTTTTTCAGTTAAAATGTTAACTTTGACAGGCCGAGAAATACATTTAGCTAAATGTTTTGTGAGCCAGATTTATTTAAGGACAAACTATGAACACTTGAGTGACCATGTAGAAATTCAGCCCCCTAGCATCACTAACGTATTTAGTCTTCCCGTGAGTGCTGGTAACTTTTCCGAGGCATTTGTTTATGGGTTTTTATGAAGAGAAACCCTGCCTAACCATTAATGGCAATTACCAGAAGAGAATGTAGCTGTGTGTGCATATCTCTCTAACAAATGATCTCCCCAGTATCCCCTCAGAAGCCTTAAGCAGAGTACTGATTAGAAATGCCATTGCGCATGCCAGTAATGGCGACGTGTTGTGTTAGGTGAAACTCAAATGAGACAGGAACAGTGGGAAGCCAATATCATCTCTCCAGCGGCGCATGTTCTTTGTGTTAGTTCTGCACTGCGTTGTTGATGTCTAAGATTTAATCATGAGCTCATCTGTCCCAGGATTCAGTTCCTCGTGCACCATACCAGTGTCTAATGAGATAGGCCTAACAAAATTAGAGTTCTCTGTGTGATCGCTGTGTGGTGTGATGTAACATGTAACTAGACAAAGAACTAGTGTATTATTAGACATGCCTGTTAATAAAGAATTATTAATATTTTGATTCTGTGTGAATGGGATTTGATGACAATAGAGTTAGAATCATATATAAGGGTGATTTTTGTCCCCCACAAGCTTCTATTACATTCTTATTTATATACAGTGAATTTGAAAGAAATGTTAACTTTTTCTAAGGCACAATTTTTATTCACTTTAATCAAATTTTCAAAATGTACAAAAGGTCATGCACTTGAACAGGCACCTTATTATTTTCATTTTAGTAAAGTCATTTTGATTATACATCTGCAGTTAATCATAATGCCATGGGAAATAACGAATTACACTTTAGCACTGGCCAATAAATCATGGGAAACTTTGTAGCATAGATTAATGTATAGTTCAAGTGCACTTCAGAAGAGATTGTAAAACTGGCACCTTCCCAGATAACAGAAATGTGCCTTATCAAGTAGGAAGAACCGATATTTCAGATGTGTTAATTGAGATTTATAAGGCCCGTATGTAAATCAAGGCTTGGGTGTCATACGAACTTAAGGGTCAGAACTGGGATAGTTAGCATGATCTGAATAGTCCTTGCTGGTAGATATTGCAACTGAACCCTCTTTCCATTAACAGCTATTTGAAAGCTAATGATAAAACAAAATTGTGTTTGCAAGCAAAATCCGTATTGCCAGTATTTCATTATTACTACAGTTGATATTTTACGAGTTCTGGATTCTTTTTGTGATTCTATTCTAATAGTTGTGATTCTATGTGTGAAGATAGCAGATTTTGCTTAAGGTTCTCTTTGTTGTATCTAAAAAGAAGCTCTTTTTAATGAACCTGAAAGAAGGCCTGAGGAGTGTCAGATTAAGTGTGTTTGTGGTTTACTGTGATAAAAGGGATGTCACAGTGAAAACAGAAACACGACATGGCAACCTATCATCTATTACGGTTTTTATCACATCTAAAAAAAGATGCAGCTAATGACTTCAATGTGGAATAAAATGTCAACTGACATAATGTAGTTAATCAATGTATTTCAGTTTGCAGGATGTTTTATACCATTATTATATATCACTATATATATATATATATATATATATAAGTATTATCAACAATGTGCTGCACAACAGGTGTACTGTTAAAATTAAAAGGGTCCTATTATGCTTTTTCACTTTTTCAACTTTAGTTAGTCTGTAATGTTGCTGTTTGAGCATAAAAAAGATCTGCAAAGTTACAAAGCTCGAAGTCCACTTCAAAAGGAGATATTTTATTTAACAGAAATCACTTTTCAAAAACTACAACGAACGACTCGTTTGGACTACGACGCATATTTTCCGGGATTTGTGATATCACAAATATCGACGAATGGGACGAGACCTGGTTGAGCTGCACTAGAGAAGGCAACGAGTGTTATCACTATGTCGGAGACACGCTAGCTTTCCCAAAGCAGACGAACTTGGAGTAGTTACAATCATCCGGGTTTAAATGGCGCTCCAATTGATTTGATTTTGACGCAATATTTACACTGAAGCTCGCAGGCGGTGTAAGGGGCATGACATTTCCCGACCAGGCGCCGAGAGGTGCCAATCACAACACACACTGGCCCAGCTAACCAATCACGGGCCTTCATTTGATACAGGAACTATTCGAGCCGTTCATGCCAGACTGGGGAGAGAGGTGTTGTAATAATGTAAAATATGTGAAAAATAATGTTTTTCGAACAACCTAGTATAAGAGCCTAGTATGATGTTCTAATACACCCCAAAACAAGATCAAGACTTTGTAAAAGAGCATAATAGGACCCCTTTAAAATATGTAAGAAAAATTGTGTGAATATTCCTCAAATAAAGTTTTAATAATACTTTTATTATTATTGGTCGTAGTAGTATTACATTAAGAAGTACATTCTACTGTACACATGTAATGTATTTCGGTTACAATTTCTTCAGGTTTGACTGGACTTTTATTTTGAAGGGTTGCTGTGAAGAGTTTTGTTTATGTGTATATAATGTGACGAGACAGAGCAGCTCTGAAGACGATGAAAACACTGCAAACGTCACACGCACTTCAGTAGGCCTATGTGTAGCAGACAAAACCATGCGTCTGCATCATTCATTCACACAGAGACATGCAGAACATGCAGGATTAATATTTAAATTGTCTTTTGGCGGCTTAATATTTTCAGACACTAGCCCATATCGCAATCTGATTTAAGTGAAGTGACCTACTTTTGATTTATTCATCCAAAATTTGGCAAATTTCATGACATTCCGAGTTATACAGTAAATTCCATGTTTATGACTGGATTCCGCAATTTAAATATTATAATATATTTTAAAGTTGCAATGTGTAATATTGACAGCTAGCAGTTGAAATGGGTACTGTAGTACAAATTCACAATATTGGAGAGAGTTATTTCTCCAGTCCCCTCCTCCTCAGACTGTACTGTATGCTCACGCAGGTTGCCAGATTGAGGACATGCAGCAGGAATGAGCGTAAGTGACAAAGGAAGGTGATGCGTCTTATAAGTTGAGTTTTTAGATGGATTCCAAAGAGATCTGTGATCTCTGACCCAGTTCGTTTGCTGGCTTCCGTGGCTGCAATACACTGTTTTTTTTCCCCACCAACTGGCAACCCGTGGTGTACTGTTGGGTAAACTGGCAGTGTGTGGCACAAAAACAGACATTCCGACATGGAATGCAGATTTCAGTGGAATAATGGGCTGTAGCATTGTTTTTGGGAGAAACAAATATGTGAGCTTAGCATGTTTTCATATATATATCTTTTTTTTTTTGCTTTAGTACAGTAAAAAAAATAGCTCCTTTAATGTTAAACACAAATATTATAATGTATTTTTTATATATTAATATTAAGCAATATTATTATATATTGTATATTAATTAATTTATTTGAATGATTCTTCGGAAGAAAGAACATTAAGCACCATTTAGAATAAATGTATAAGAGGGGGAAATATAATAAAGCATACCACACATTCAATCATTTCTGTTTGACCAAACATTGAACAAGCTAAGAATATAATTGCACAGATGCAGACAATGTAATTATGGTGCAGAATTTTCACTTGTACATGAACTGTCTGCCCTCCCAAATGAATGCCTATGTGTGCATGCCAGATGTGTGAAAGAGACACCTTATTTCAATCTTCACCTCATTTTTTTATTCCCACACATAATAAAGTTTTGTCAAGGACTGACTTTTTGAACCCTCTCCTTCAAAGCCCAGCGATGCACATCAAATATCTCATTTCAGATATTTTCATCCATTCCAGAGCTCACTTTCTGAACCTGTCACTCTCTCCACCCTTATGAGAGCACGTGCCATGCAGTTCTTTACATTTTCACATGCTCAGCACACCAGAAGAGTAAAGCTGCTGGAAAAAAGGAATTTCTGTCTTGTGGTGTTTATATTGTTTTCGCCATCGTTTCGGCTGACCTTTTGCTTTTTTCTTGAGTTTCACTGAACGTGTTGAGCAACGCTGCTTCAGTCTCGAGACAGAGACTGAGAACCTGCCTTTCTGGAGCTCAGTATATGAAAACAAATGTCTTTGAAGATCATTGAATTTAAGTCTGATGTGGAACTAAATCAGGGTGAACGGATTCAACCAGCCAGAAGTTACTCGAGTGTTCAATGCTGCAGCACTGAAGCACAACTCTGAGTTGGCATTTAGGTGCTGACATTTCAAGGTGCTGTTTTTTTGTGCCAGTAGTCTAACCTCATAAGAGCATGAACTTTTTTTTTTTTTTTTTTTGGTTAAAGGGATATTTAGACATTCTTATATTTTTGCTGCAGTGTGTGTAGGTGACCTTGGTGGTGCACTGTTAGCAAATTTGTCAGTTGTTAGCAGTGGTTGACAATATGGGGCGATCAATGGCCTATCTCGAGATCAGGGTGGCCAATGGAAAATCAATAAGTTTATATATAATAGAGCTACATACAGTAACCTCAGAAAGTAAAGTGTAAAGTTTTATAAGTATAAAAGTTCACACAGTCCTAACAGATTAACCACACATATAATCACAGTAAACGTTAACTATGGACACAGTTCATAGAATTTCCTTTGTCTAAATTTTTAACAATATATCTGTTTCATTTGATTTGATTTTATTTTAGCTAAAACATTCATTCATTTTAAGTTTAAATACTTTTGGGTCCACTGAAATATATGACATATTTAACGGAATTACTGGGTTAAACACTTATTATACATTATACATCAGTCTAAATTCACACACACACACACACACACACACACAGGTTTGTTTTTGTGAATTGTGGGGACATTCCATAGGCATAATGGTTTTTATACTGTACAAACCGTATTTTCTATTGCCCTACACCTAAACCTACCCCTTACAGGAAACATTCTGCATTTTTAGATTTTCAAAAAAACTAATTCTGAATGATTTATAAGCCTTTTGAAATATGGGGACACTCAAAATTTCCTCATAAATCACCTTCTCGTTGTAATACCTATGTCATAACCATATTATTATACAAATTTGTGTCCCTACACCTAAACCTACCCCTTACAGGAAACTTTCTGCATTTTTAGATTTTCAAAAAAACTTATTCTGAATGATTTATACGCCTTTTGAAATATGGGGACACTCAAAATGTCCTCATAAATCACCTTCTCGTTGTAATACCTATGTCATAGCCATGTCATTATACAAATTTGTGTCCTCATAAATCACAAAAATATATGTGCACACACACACACAAACAAACAAACAAACAAATAAATAAATACATTTGAAAGCAGAAAATGTCCATTTACAGGGTCTTTAGTAGATTTTGAAATTGACATCATAGTGTGGTATATTGTACCATGTTGTTTATCGGTTGATACTACTTTTTTTCAGTATTGCATATTTAACAGTTAATGCTCATTTTACTTATTTTTACATTTAGATTCCATTTTTTATAATCTAACGGTCACTTAACGTTAATCCATAGATGCAGTAATAATTTAATAACACTTAAATATACTGTTAAATATAATTTTCATTCATTTAATTTTTCATACTGTGCCTTATAATGTTGTCATGCCTAAATTCACTTATAACATTTAAAATGATTTATTTTAATTGTTATTGTTTTATTATTAATTTATTTAGACAAAACAGCACAGAATTTCAATATCTGAAATTTATCAGTTATCAGCCATGAAAATAAATGTTGGCGTAACAGTATAGTGTAGAATTGTAGTGTCTGTCACTGGCCGTGAGCCTGTTTTTGAGCTGTTTACTGTGTAGCTCAGTTCAGATATTGGTGGATGTCATAGCTATGTAGGTATGTGACTCGACTCTCTTTACTGAACCATATGAGGGAAATGAATGAGTGAGATACTACCTGCTATTCTTGCTTCTCTCTATCAGACGCCTGCAATCTTCTGTTGACTTAATTTATGTCCGTCCTGTCACATTAAACAATAATCATTCCGATGATACTTCAAGAAGATAAATTTCCCTGTGCAGTCCTGAGTGAGTCTAATCCATCGCCGGCCCCTTTAGCACTGCCTGTAAAGTTTAAGTGAGTTTCTTTCAGAAGCACAGTGTATTTTTTTCCCCTGCCAAGGGAAAGGTTGTTTGCCCAGTGTAGTTTGTTTATGTATGTGTTGGGGTAAATTGGCTATTCTTAGTCTCACTGAAGAGCAGGTGTGACAGACAGAGGCCATGCTTTTGAACTGACTTAATTGGGCCATTCATCACAGAATGCTGATGATGTCTGCCTCTCTCTCTCTCTCTCTTTATCTCATGTTGCTGTCTTTCTCAGTCTTTCATTTTCGCTTCTTTTCTTTCTCTCTTTCTGTAAACAGTCCACTCTGAGGATACCTTAATCAAAACAACATAGTTTTAAAATAGAAGACATGGTAGAGAATTTTGTTGTGATTCTTCTGTTTTTTGGTAAAAAACTGTTCCCTATCGATACTTCACTTGTACAAATATGATGTTTCTCTTTGCACATGTACAGTATTATGTGAAGCATCCGTATAGTCTGTATTTTTTTTTAAATTTATGTATAGGTAAACATTTATATATATATATAGTATATTCATAGTCAAAATCTGTCAGTAGGTTAGTTGTGTATAGGTACAGTGTTTTTGTGAAGCATTCGTATAGTTTGTATTTTTTTAAATTTATGTATAGGTAAACATTTATATATAGTATATTCATAGTCAAAATCTGTCAGTAGGTTAGTTGTGTATAGGTACAGTGATTATGTGAAGCATCCA
>NW_015552531.1:2699048-2719241 GCF_001515605.1 Sinocyclocheilus anshuiensis
CGCCTTCGCAGCGGATCAAGCTGAACCAGCGACCCTCTGCTCGACTGATTCACCGCTTCTCCGCCGCCTTCAGCATCGCAGCATCAGCGGTCCCAGCTGATCCGCTGCTGCCATCCGGCGAGCCTAAAATAGCTTATTTCTAGGTAAGTTCTAAAAGAGCAAAATTTCTAGCGACGTTGTTGCAAATGTCGCGCTGCGAGTGTGGCTCATGTGGTCTGAGCTTTCGCATGCCGGCACTGTACCCGCGTGCTTGCTCTCCCCGCTGTGCTTTGATCCGCCGCAGAAGGGCAGTGTGCTGTGTGCTCACTGAGACAGAATGCTGACTCAGAGCATGAATCTCGCTCTTCTCCGCTCGCAAACCGCCTTCAATGAGGCAGCTCGCGGGGATGAGTGATCAGGCATGAGTGATTTAACGCCGGCAAGCCCCCGCATGCATCACTCTCGGCGCAGCTCTTTGATCCACCAGTGTGTTTACATGTGAGGATCGGAGCAGAAAGCTGTCACCAATGATTCAATATCGCTGACAGCTTCGTATTTGAATGCGCCTCTCGCTGGGCCACGCCCACGCTGAGGCTGCGCTCGCTGAGACAGATCGCTCTCACGAGAGTTCATGTCTCGCTCTGCTTTGCTCGCGGCTCGTCTTCTTCAATGAAGGTGGCCCCGACCCTCCCCTCGTCCGCCACGAGAGGATCTGAGAGAATGCGCACAGCACTTTTGATCTGCCTGAGTGTTTAAACATAAAGATCATCAGTACTCCTCTTCTATGAGTGGTTTGATCTTTTTAGGCGGATTAAAAGGGAATGCTGTCACTAATGATTATTATCACTGACAGCTTCAAATTGGACGCGTCTGGGCCACACCCATGCTGAGGCAGCACGCACGGGGGCTGACTGCTCTCGCTATGAGAGCATTAAGTCTAGCGAAGCATTTTTTTAAAGCATTTTCAAAAGAGAGCAAAATTCCTCTTTTGAGTGTGGGGTCCCCATACGGTGACCAGCCGCT
This sequence comes from Sinocyclocheilus anshuiensis, assembly GCF_001515605.1. Taxonomy (NCBI): domain Eukaryota; kingdom Metazoa; phylum Chordata; class Actinopteri; order Cypriniformes; family Cyprinidae; genus Sinocyclocheilus; species Sinocyclocheilus anshuiensis. Next base: position 2,700,051 of record NW_015552531.1, read on the forward strand.
CGAATTAATCCAACCCCTTGTCACGCGGGTTGAGGCCTGGCAGGCCATCCCCAGAGTGCCAGACTGGGTTTTGGGGATAATAAAACGAGGTTACTCACTGCAATTTGCACGAAGACCCCCGCGATTCAGCAGCATGGTTCCCACCTCGGTTAGAGCAAAGACGCGCACGTCCTGCGCTCCGAGGTGATGAATTTGCTGGCAATAGGAGCCGTAGAAACGGTTTCCCCAGCTCAAAGCGAGTTCTACAGCCGCTATTTTCCTCGTCCCCAAAAAGGATGGCAATGGTCGCCCATCCTCGATCTCAGGCACCTGAACCAAGCCCTTCATGAAACGGCTGTTCAGGATGATTACATTGAAACAGATCCTCTCGCAAGTGTGCCCAGGGGACTGGTTCTTTTTGCTGGATCTGAAAGACGCATACTTTCACATCCAGATAGCCCCCCCCTGCAGACGATTCTTGAGATTCGCCTTCAAGGGAGTGGCATATCAATACACGGTCCTTGCCTTTGTACTTTCCCAAGCTCATCGCACTTTTAAGAAGTGCATGGATGCGGCTCTTTCCCCACTAAAACTGATGGGAATCTGCATTTTGAATTACCTCAATGACTGGCTCATCTTGGCCCAGTCGGAGGATGAGCTACTATTTCACACAGATGGGAATCCGCATTTTGAATTACCTCAATGAACTCAATGAATGGTTCATCTTGGCCCAGTCGGAGGATGAGCTACTATTTCACAGATCCTTCTTCCTCAGCCACTTAGAATGCCTGGGACTCAGGGTCAATTTTGCCAAGAGCAAGCTGTCCCCCAGCCAACGGATCTCGTTCCTGGGAACAGTTCTCGACTCAGCCCGAATGAGGGCAGTAGTCACACCAGAACGTGCACTAGCTATTCAGCAGCTCGTGGCCTCATTTAAAGTTGGAATCCCTCGCCCTCTCAAGGCATTTCAGAAGATGCTGGGCCTCATGGCCTCTGCATCTCCGGTACTTGGCTCTAGCCCCTGAGTCTGCTCCAGTGTCGGCTCCAGCCCCTGAGTTCGCTCCAGTGCCGGCTCCTCGAAAGCGCCTTGCTGTGCCTGCTCCTCCAGAGCACCCTCCAGTGCCAGCTCCTCGTAAGTGCTTTGTCTCTGTTTAGTTCCTGTTTGCCCCTATTTGGTTCAGTTCCTGTCCTCATTTAGTTAATCATCGTTTATTCTGTTCACCTGTATTGATTGAGTTCCTCACCTGTTTCAGTTCTCCCTAATTACGTTCCATGTGTTTGTATACCCTGTGTTTTCCTGTTTCCCTGTCTTACTTTAAAGTTACGTTGTGGTGTTTATTCCTATGTCCGTCAGTGTTAAACTCTTGGATTGATCATTAAAGACTCACCTTTGGATTACCCCGTCGCTGTATGCCTCATCTAACCCACATCGTGACAATTAGAGGTGTTTTTTTTTTTTTTTTTTATTTGATATTGTTTAGACACAATATTTGTTAAATGTCATTCATATTTTGACATTTAAATTACTTAATGTGAATTGTTTAAAATGTAAAAAAAAGTATAAAAAAAAAATCCTATCAATGACAAAAATCAATTAACTGAGTCGTTAATGGTGCTTTTAAAGCAAAAATTACGACTTTCTTTCTTTCTTTCTTTCTTTGTTTCTTAGTTCAAGCACTTAACTTCATGCTTGACATGCTAAATACATGGATACCACCATTAGCCGGTAACAGGCCGGTGTCCTGACATGAAGTTGAGTGACAAGGGCAACCCTTCAGTACTGAATGTGTGACTGAACACCAAGTTAGACAACCTCAGACTTCTCATCCTGGTCTGAAACGGTCACCTGAGAGAGATGGAAGGGTTCGCTCAGCCATCAGATCGCATGACCTATTGTTTGTTCTGTGGGGGATACAGCTGGTTTCCCCTGAGGGGCTGCAATAGGATACTCTCTACTTGAGCTGATCAGTGCAAATGAAACCATCAGTGTACAAAATGGGGACAACACAACACAAGAACAATATATTTATGAGATGTCAAGTACATTGCTATTTTAATATTTTATAAAAATCTGGTTTATTTCTGTGATGGCAATGCTAAATTGTTTAGCAGACATTACTCCAGTCTTCAGTGTCACTTGATCCTTCAGAAATCATTCTAATATGCTGATTTGCTGCATAATTATAATATTATACATTTTGAGCCACTAAAATTAGTAATTATCTTCATATTATTGCTGGTATAACATATAGATAACATATTTATTAGTGTTTTAAAGGTTAACTTTAAGTGAGTATTAGAAGACAGCAATGGTAATATAAGTGCAAAAATTAGAGGAGTAAGCAAGCATTCACAATTAAATATTGATTATTGCCCTATAAATTAAGAAAAATCTTCAATAGCAATATATTGTGAATCCCTAATAAAGAGCATATCATTCCCTTTGCATTCAGCAATGACTTGCCTGAAACCTTCCTGATCATCTTCTCCAGCTCATCTGTAAGGATGGAGAGATCAGATGAAAGAGAGGAGCTTATTAGGCGAGAGGGTGACAGCACACTTGGTATGCATGAGAACGGCGAGAGTAACCTTTTATCAATCAGCTTTCATCACTGACCAGCCCTATTGAGGGAACACGAAGCAGGTGGTCAGCAACATTTTTCCTTTTTTTTATTTTACCGGCTTATTGCTGCAGCAGCTAAACCTCTGAAGCCCCTGCTTTTATGATGCTTAGATTGATTTAGTTAAACGCAATACCATCTCTCATTTACTCTGACCATAGACAGGCAGGTCATTTAGCTGTATGCTGTCAATAGTGTCCTTTCAATAAATAGTGAATATCTGGTACCGCTAAAAGGGCTTGAGAAGTTTTGGCTGCCGAAATGCTCTGGCATCCCTCTTTCCTTTAATACACACGGCCTCTCCGGGTCTCCATTGTATTTAAACATGTTCCGGCACAGCGCTTTAGATAAATCGTTCTGTCTCTCTCAGGAACACTGACTTCCAGGCTTGTATTGATGTGGAACAGACAGTGAAAGTTCTCAGGCTTTTCAGTGCGCTGAGGGATGGGAGGGAGGGGGAGGAAGAATGGTGTAGAGAGGCATTTAGCGTTTCACCCCAAAGGCACTCGAAATTCTCGCCCGGTCTTTGAGGTGTCGGGCACAAATAGTCCTGCGAAAAGGGGCAGATGGGAGAGCGATTGGAGGGACACTCGGTTTGGCAGTCTGGCTGGTGGGTGGGACTTTCAGAGATGAAATGTTGCATAAATAATGCCAGAGGGGGGCGCTGGGTCCTCTGTTGCCATGGAGACCTTTGTGGCTGACTGAGCCAGTGTTGTGCGCGAGGCGCTTGGAAGCTGCGGCTGGCAGACCGGCCGCGCCTGTAATGAGTTGAGGAATTTCTCTAATGGGAAGAGCTAAGTGGAAGGATGGTCGACGGGTTGGCTTTACACTGATCTCTGCGACCAGTTGCTCAGGTGTGTGGTGTGAGACGAGGTACGGCTATTTTGTCCTGATTTGTGCCGGGAAAGGAAGGAAGAAAATGTTTGTGATTTAAAGATTGAGTTTGAAGTTTCTGAACTTTAACTGGATTATATGTATGCTTTGCTAATTAGTGATATCCGGTTAAGATGTTCATGCAAGTTGTTTTTTTCTTTTCCTTTTAGACATCTGTTGTGTTTCTCATTAGGTATGGTATAATACAGCAAAACAACCCTATTCATTGGCGCTAATTCTCATTGATTGGATTTCCAGCCTTACTTATACTGGTTTTTATTGGTAGATTTCAGTCACACTTAACTGTCAGTTCTCATTATGTTATTTTTAAAATTTGAATTATGCATTAGTTTGCATGTAAAGGATTTTCTTGCAGTTATTTTCTTTTAACTCTGATCAACAGGTGCTGCTGGTTTATCTTCATTATTAGTGGTTTGCGACAATAATTCACCTTGTTTGATAGTGTTACTGCTCCAGAATATCTGATCAGAGGATTAATATATTAACATCTGAATTATTTTTAATGAACTTTTTTCCAAGACGTTTGAGTTCCCCTAAGAAATTTTGCCCTCGCAAAGTTTCTTAGGGGAACTCAAAGTTTCTCTGAGAATTTGCTTGCACAACTTTCTCTGTCTCAAGACGTTTGCGTTCTCTCAGAAAGCTTCAGAGAGAAAGAGAGAGAGTGCAAAAGTTGAACGAGTGAAAGCAAAGTTTGTCAAGGCAATGCAAAATGTTTACGAGAAAAATGCAAAAGCGCAGCATTATTTATAAGTCTTCCTCTTATTTTTATCCTCTTAAGAATTTTTTTTCATCACCATGTCATTTTAATGCTTTGTATATTTGTGAATGTTTTTCATTGATGATGCAAAACACAGAGTTTCTAATTGATTGATTAATACAGCCAGATTGAACTGATTTAAGCTAATGAACAAACTACCAACTCAACTGTTTTTGAATTTTAAATAAGAGACATAAGACATAACAATGTCTCTGTGCTTATATACCCGCATGTAATGTGACGGGAGGGAAAGCAAAACTAATTTTATGACACAATCTTTAGAAAGCATAGTTGCCAAGTGTTGCACATTACAATCGTAGCAATATTCACAATGTTGCTTTATCGCCGATAAAATGTATTGTTATTATTCAATATATTGCTCAGACTAATCTGAAAAGAGCTCTGTTAAATGGAGAGCACATCCATGCAAAGGCATCTTTCTTTGGATTTAATTACTTACAGTAGGGTGTATCTCTCTGTGGGCAGGATACATTCCACAGTCCATATCCTCTTTTAATGTGTCAGTGTCCTGAACTGCACAAATGTGAGAAGCGAAAAATCTGATGGGAGAAGTGTGAATGGTGTGAGAAAGAGAGAGTTGAGAGAGCAAGACGGAGAGGAAAGCAGTTTAATTTATTGCACTTCTGTGGTTTGCTGGCTTGTTTGTTGGCTTAGAGCTGGTTGGTTGTGATTAAGTGCGGATGAAGAGGGGTGTTTTGGAATTGAAAATGGATAAAAATGGATAAATTGTTGTTTTGGTGTCTGGAAATAGGGCCTGGCTGGACACACCATCATTTGATTCAGTCCACAAATGGCTTTCAGAGCTGGATCAATAAACTCTCCAATTGTACAACCCTCGTATGCATGTGGTTACGGATCAGACCCCCATCGACCCTCCTGCCCAGCTGTAATTAAAACAGGTACCGGTGACAAGAACTCCTGCTGTGGAGCGTCTGATTGTTTTCTGAGTTCGAATTTTATCTCCATTTCCCTGTTCTGGACTGTTTCTCAACCCTGATGTGCTGGAATAAAAACACTTTGGGGTCTCGTGCAGGTCTTTTGTCCTTCTCTTAAGGCTTCTCGTTGGAGGAAACACTGTTTCCTGGTGCCGGGCTTCAGGCTCTAATCTTGGCTGCCTGGAGGGGGCAGCTTGGGGCTGGCTGTCTAAGTGATTATATGTGCCGTCCGGTTATGGAATAGGCCTTTATTGGTGCTGATGGTGCACTTTCTGTCCCAGCTGGGGCGTTAGTGGTGATTATCATCTCTCAGGGCCAGCCGGAGGTCTGCCTGTTTGATTTATAGCTGGCGGGCACACTGCTCCACAAATTCTACAGAAGTTTCTCTATGGGACGAGAGTTTAATCTAATCTAAAATAAGTTTGTAACTCAATATAATTATAGGAGAGAACAAAATGTGCCCTCTATAGGAATTTTTTTAATGACATATTGAATGTAATTAGTGGTTCTTGCTTTAGGCTTTATTGGATTAGGCATATGAACAAACCTCTAACTCTAAGTACTAGTGTGTTACCTCAGATTGTCCAGAAGAAGATATTTTACTTTTCTAAATGATCAGATGTACAATTTTTACCTAGTGGATAATAAAACAGACAAACAGATCCCATAGACCTACATTGAAGGAGGAACGTGAGCCAAATCTAGAGACCCGAATGGATTAAACAACATGCTGAAACGTCTTGATTCTGATTATTCTTGATTCAATTAGATTCTGATCTCAATTTGATTCGATATGAGTTCATTTGAATCGATTCATTCACTATATCAGGTACAGTACATGTTAATTTTTCTAAAGGAAACAAATCTCTCTCAACTGAAGATGTAAAATAAATAGGGAATCCTGTCAGTTGGTACATTACTATAATATTAAAGGTTAATATTAACAACGGAGTCCAAACTATTAAATTCAGTTGCTGTTTATTGTTAGATATAATAATCAAAACTCAAAAAACACTCAAGTTTTCTTTCCAAACAAACATTTAAATTGCGCATGAGGCTGTTTTTATATTTAATATTAAATATGGTTCTACTCCAGTACATTGTTGATATATAAACATATAAATGGTGACTTTGATAAAAACTTTTTTTCATGAAAGATTTATTCAAAAATATATTAAATAATACTAACAGATTAAGTAAAATATAATGAATATGCAATATATTGTATATATTTAGCAAAATACTTTCCTGAGGTAAATGTAACATTTATGTGACATTGTTTACATACAAGCTCTTTATTGCCATCTTTCCGTGGTTGAAAACACTGATTGAGCAATTACTTGAGACATGATACATTTGAGTAAGTTTTGTTGTTTATTTCAAAATACCTTCTAATGTTCATTCATGTTTATTTCACTTGAACTGAGGCGACTACAACGATCTGTCACACCACATTAAAGAACGTTAAAACAACATTTATTGTTCGAGTTCCCTGAGAATTTGAAATCTGAGACTGTTTCTTATGAAAATTAACAAAAAACAAGCTTAATGTGATTATTGAATGGCAAGCACACTACAAATAATGTTTAGTGAAGTTTTGTTCATGCATCAACAGACAACAAAATAGACTAAAAGACTTAAAGACTTAAAAGACTTAAGGATTTAAGAATCGATATCAATATTGTTAAAATAAAGATTAATCAATATTATCCATCCAGCCCAACCAACAACTATGATAGCAAAATGCAAAAACAGTAAGAACACATTAGAAGCCACATTAGAAAATGCATAGCAACACGGTAAAACACTCAGAGCACATTAACAAACACATAAGAACGCTTTAGCATACCAATAGCAACTTTTGCACAATTAAATACCACTTATATTTTTCTCAGAAAATGGACAACATTAGTTCAGCTGTTACTGTCAGCTGTGTACAGTTTTAATAAGAATGTTGTATTTCAGTAATCTTCACATGTTTGTAGTACAAGCGATGTAGAGTAATGGCGCTTAAGGAAATTTGTTAACTGACCATCTCTCTTTCTCTTTTTCTCAGGAACTGCAGTTTGAAAGATTAACTCGAGAGCTGGAGGCGGAACGTCAGATAGTGGCTACTCAGCTGGAGCGATGCAAACTGGGATCTGAGACAGGTGGCAGCATGAGCAGTATCAGGTAATGCTAATGCACTGTGTGGGAGTGTGCAGGGGCTATCTAATGCTTCAACAAGTCTGTATAATGAGACCATGCTGCCTGAAGGATGTAATTGTATGGTTAAAGAAACTCTGACAATATTCTTGACTTCTTTGTGCAGGGGTCAGAGTGGAGTTCATGCAATTTCAGCTCATAATGTGATTTACATACAGCACCGGGAATTTGTATATGAAAGAGAGAGTGTACATGAGTGCGTGGGTCCACATGTTGGTGGATTTCCATCTGCGGATCTAAATGCTAATGTTTTTGTCTAGATGTGTACATGTGATTCTGTCACATGAGGTCTCATGGGTTAAATATGTGTGTGTGCATTTGTGAATTGAGATACTTTGTACTTTCTTTAAAAAAAATGCATGCATAAATTAATCTAAGGGGAACCAGTTTCCTCTTAAGTGACTGTCACATTAGCTTCCTCAACATTCAATAGCAATTAACATCATTTAGCTTTAGTTAACATTCCTCACACTTGTTAATTATGTGCATCTCTTGGAGGCTTGACCTTCCAGGAATCTGGTGTTGAGAGTTTCTTGGTTTTATTGAAAGAGGAAGGGAAGCGAAACAGTGGAGGATGAAGATGTTTGACTGTTGAGAATTTCACATCAGTAGGACAATGTGTGCATGTAACTGTGCAAAACTAAGAGAAGGTAACTTGTCCTTAATTTTTACCACACATTTTTACTCCCTATTCACAATGTCTTTTATGAAAGGAATCAGTCTTTATCCGGTCCGAAGAAACGGCAGGGCAAGAAAGAAATGAAGTCCTGCTGCGCTCAGAGCCTCAAGGTTTCCATTGAGAGCTTGTGCGGGAAGGAAGCCATGATGTTACTCTGCTACATAATATTGATTTAGCCTTTTAATTTGCCATAAGTGAACCGTTCCACAATAGCTGATTCAGATTTTCGTTCAGCTGATCGTTCCAGAGGCCTTCTGTGAAAAACACTTATTCAAACCTGCTCTCTCATGGTGTTGCTCTGTTTGTGGTTTAGGTTACGATTGACTTGTCCACAATAAATGCAATTCTTAATCAGTAGCGCTTTCTATGAAGCTGTGCTGTGCTCGAGTCCTCCTGCGATATTCCTACCTACGCGAGGAAACCGTAATCATGACGGTTGGTCAAAATGAAAATCTGTCTTCTCATATACAAGCTACATATACAAGTCAGTAGGCATTAAGAAAATGAAGCCTTTTTGGATTATATTTTCATGACCTTTCTGTATTTTTTTTTTTCTCCTGCATTTTTACCATCATGTGTCTGGATGTTTTAATTTCATCCCTTCACTCCCACCCCCAGTGTTTATTTTCCTTTTATTGCGGAATATTTTACAGTATTTTATTAAATAAATCAGGATAAATTAAATGCAGCACAACAAATATTATTTAATTACTTTAGCATTATTTTTGTATTATATTACAAAAAACTCTGTATTGTATATTTAAAAAATCTTATACAAAAACTTTTACGGTCCCACAAATACACCTCATTCATTTATTATGATTTATTTTGTTAGATTCACCCAATAATCATTTTACATAAATAATAGTAACCACTGCTAGTAACCTTTATTAAAAAAAAAAAAAAACAGTATATTGCATGTTTAGTACCAAATTTTGTGTATTACGTATCATTCTGTTTAATGCATATTAACATGGCTACAATTATTTATGAAATGATAACAGACAGTATGTTAAATGTCATTATGAATGCTTTTATATTCCATATATAAACAGCAAGTGTTACGGTTTTGTCTTCAATCTTTAGTTGTGTGTGTATATGATGTGTATGTGTTTCTTCCATCTGGTACATATTGTTGGGTTTGATATTTGAGCCAGAGAGACACGAAGCCAGTGTCTGCTAGCAATGACTTATCAGTCTGACAGTTTGACAGTAGACTATTACAGTAGACTGGCCTTGATTGTCAAATGAGTCTCCTGGGAATTCTGGGTAGAGTTGATAAAGAGGCTCTCGGCTCACAGGGAAGGTGCATGCTTGCATTGACACATCGAAAAAGCCAAAAAAAAAGTACAGTTCAAGTTGTGGTAGACTGACAGTTTGGAAGCCCGAACAGACTGGAGATGCTATTACAGTAGACTGGCCTTGATTGTCAAATGAGTCTCCTGGGAATTCTGGGTAGAGTTGATAAAGAGGCTCTCGGCTCACAGGGAAGGTGCATGCTTGCATTGACACATCGAAAAAGCCAAAAAAAAAGTACAGTTCAAGTTGTGGTAGACTGAACCCTGAGTAGTTTCTGGATGGACTTTAAGATGGTTATTTTCTGAGCGTGAACTAATCTGAAATGTGTCTGCTAAAATTTTCATAGAGCGTAAAAATGCAAATGAGACATTTTCAACTGTAAACATGGCACACATGTCTTGTATAATTGGAAGCCTCATGGCCAAAAACCAATTTAAACCGGGTGCACATTTAATTTCTCTTTTTGCTTGTGTTTTTCTATGTTTTCAGTGGCATCACACAGAGTTGAGTAAATATTGAGCGTGATTCATGTGTGTTAATGTGTTACTGCTGTAAATCCAGTCACTCTCTGGCACTGAATCTGTCTGGTTCACTGCTGTCTGGAACACGTCCTACCCAATAATGTGATTACACACAAACACAGACCCAGTCACTTTTCCTCCTTCTGTAACTGAATCTGTCTGGTTCACTGCTGTCTGGAACACGTCCTACCCAATAACGTGATTACACACAAACACAGACCCAGTCACTTTTCCTCCTTCTGTGGTGTCATGTTTTCCTCTATTTTGGTTTGGTGGGAAGTTGATGTGTTTTTAACAGGCTCACAGGTAAATTTCATTAAACGTTCAGCACACGTCTATCACGGCTATCTCATCTCTTTCAGGTCGGATGGTAAAATATTCTGAGTGAATAACCTTTAGTCTTTATTCTGTCAGGAGACATCGCTTCCGTTTGACAGTCAATCTCCTGATGCTGAGCGTTTGGAAATAACTTTAAGGAGAGATAGCAGACATCAGGAAGTGAGATAGGCCTGCTTCTCTCAATCAACTGCTGCTTCCCATCAGCTCTCCATTCGGGCATTTTCGACAGACCCCAACTACATTTATATAGTAGGTACCTTTACATGTTTGACTCGAAGATCCTCCACATTCTAGACAATATTTAAAGCCCCAATACGATATTCTGTACTTCTGATGTAAAGCCATCTTTTTATCTGTCATAGGCATATTTATAGAACACATCATTTTCGGGAATCTTAGGCATGTTCTAAATAAATATGTGTGAGACTAGCCAACATTAAACACATTTATGACACACAAGAATGCTGTCTAGGTAGGCATCTCAAAATTTTAAAATTTGCCTTGGTTTACCCTGGATCTTAAAGATGTCTTCATTCAAAACGGGCATCACTTGGATTAGTTGTTTGACTGCTTTCAGTATTAGAATTTGGGTAATTTATAGTGCACAGATGTTAGTATGGAGAAGATATGAACATCCTCAATATTAATATTAAATGTTGCATATGTGTGTTGATGCAGTGGCTCTGTGTCTATAGCCCCCTTTCCTTTCTTTCTCTTCCTCCATCTTTTTTTCTCAGTGCCTGGGGAACAGCAGGCAGTGTTTAGTGAAAGGTCATCGCTGAATAACATGTCTGACTGTGTGTTCTCTATGTGGCCGATTCCCCCAAAGGTCTCAGCTCTCTGTGCATTTCCATTTTTCACCCAAAATTCCTCTCACTCACTGCATATTAAAGTCAGCTGGAGGCTTTCAGACAAATGTAAATCTGTGTGCTTTAAGGTGCAGAGATCATTAATTACTCACCCTCATGTCGTTTCAAACCCGTAAGTCCTTCGTTCATCTTCGGAACACAAATTAAGATATTTTTGATGGAATCTGAGAGCTGTCTGACCCTGCATAGACAGCAACGCAACTGAAATGTTCCCAAGTCCAGAAACGTAGCAAGGAGATCTGTAAAATAATCCATGTGACATCAGGGGTTCAACCATAATTTTATGAAGCTACAAGAATAATTTTTGTGCGCAAAAGAAAAAAACAACAACTTTATTGTTGAATAAATAACGACTTTATTCAACAATTCGTCACCCTGTAGCGCCATTTTGGAGAGTATCCAGAGACGAATTGTTAAATAAAGTCGTTATTTTTTGTCTCTTTTGTGCACAAAAATTATTCTCGTAGCTTCGTAAAATTATGGTTGAACCCCTGATGTCACATGGATTATTTTACAGATCTCCTTGCTACGTTTCTGGACTTGGGAACATTTCAGTTGCGTTGCTGTCTATCCATCAAAAATATCTTAATTTGTGTTCCGAAGATGAACGAAGGTCTTACGGGTTTGAAACAACATGAGGGTGAGTAATGAATGACAGAATTTTCATTTTTGGGTGAACTAACCCTTTAAGGCCTGTTTCCACCTCAAAGTTAAAAGTACAACACGTAATTGTCAAATCGATTTAACATAAGAAATAGTTGCAAATGTGAAAAATAGTCACAGTTGTGAGGGGGAAAAAAAGTCACTGATTTTGAATTGTGAGATTTAACATCATAAATATATGAAATGGAGTCATGGTTTGGTGAAATTCACATACATTGTGACACTGTAAAGGTACAGTTTACTTGCTTACTAATGGATCCTCTGCAGTGAATGGATACCGTCAGAATATGAGTCCAAACAGTTGAGATCACAGTCTTGTGAAGTGAAAAGCTGTGTGTTTGTACAAAACAAATCCATCATTAAAGCATTTTAACCTTCAACTGTTGCTTCTGGCCAAAATACCAATCCATAATCCATAATAATGCTTCCTCCAGTCCATCCCCTGTTGTCCTCTCAGATCACTGGCATATTTGTTTAGAACTGTTTTGGACTGTTTTCACTTGTAAATGCTGTTTGATCTGTGCATATTTCTCTCCTGATTCAGACAAGACTATCTTTTTATTGGAGAAAGCAATATCATGGGTATAGGGGTTTGAAGTTAAAAATGTCTTGATGGATTTGTTGATTACAAACATGCAGCTTTTCACTTCATAATATGTTAATTGATGGACTGGTGTTGTGTGGATTATTGTGATGTTTTTACCAGTGTTATGGAATTTTGAAAGTTATCACTTTAAATGGTGAGAAATAAAGACTCTGAAAGCAACTGTATCTAAGAAACAGAAGATTTATTCTTGCAAGAAGGTCAAACAGTCATACAGTGCATCTGCAGAGTGTGTGAAAAAAGACAATCCTTCGTCCAAATCTTTTATGCTCCAAACCAGTGGTTTTAAATTACAGTCCTCGTGACCTCCCCGCTCATGGCCACAATTTAACTACAACATAGAAACAGATTCTTAATATGTGGCCACAATATTCTATTATTTTCTTGCACGTGTCATGTGCGGGGCTTTATAATAAACTCAATTACCTTTTTTATAGAGATCACCTTGGTCTGTGTACATTTGCAGAGACTATCCATTAGTATGAAGACAACCAGCTTAATTTCTCAATGTGCAAAGAAGCACTTAATATTATCTTTTTACAAACTCACACCAGAAAGCTTTTATATTTATAGAAGCGGTTACCTTTGCATTAATGAAGCTCTTCTTAAATTTACTCCTTCGCTGCAGAGCATATTTAACCTCTTGTTTGTTTGTGTTTGTAGACGGTTAGCTCCATTCAGCATCTTTCCCGCTGAACATCTGCTTGTCCCAGTTAGGTGTGCGGTGTGTGTGTGTGCATGCGGGTGGGCCGCTTCAGGTCTCTCTTCTCTAAACGGCTGCTGTAACCTACAGAGAGGACATTAAGGCAAAGCTCTTTCACACTATTTCTGCTAGTTCCTTTCTATTCTATGCTATATTTTTAGAGCCGCAACTTCCGTAGCTCTCGGGCTGAAGGCAATGTGTTATTATTCAAATTGGATAATAGGTTGCCAGTCAGTGCTTCAGCGAATAATGTACCGTGGTGAATTGCTTCGCCTGAAAACATGACTGTCCATTTTGCTTCAACTGAAGTTCTGCACATATCTTTTAAACGGCAGAGGTTGTGCATAAAGTGTAAGCTGGTGGAAGTCATTATCCTAAAGACCATGTGACTACAAACAGGAGTAAATTGGAGGGAAAAATTGAATTTTCGGGAGATTTCTTTGAATGTTATTTTGTAAAAATTGTAGTCTCATTTTCGGATCAAGGATGTCAAGATATACTTATGTTAGCACCTCTGTGCAATGGCAGTAATACTAAACTTGTCAAGAATCAATGGTGGGAATGAATTGAAATTTTGAAGTTTGTTCAGATTCTTTACTGTTGTGGTATTGTGATTACATACTATTGGTTAGAATTTGTCCAGACTGAAGCGATGGATGCCATTACCACTGGGAAAATGCACACTGGAAGGACGTTTTGAAGGTTTTAATTCATGATGCCATAATAAGCCTCTTAGAGCCTGTGCGCACAAGGGACCGGGATGACTGAACAGAATTACCCACACTTAATAGAATGACATTATGAGAAAAATTATATCATCAGAGCCCTTCCAATATAACCAAGCATTGATTTTCAATTAACTTATCGGTAAGCCCCTCCCCTCGAACACAGATGAGCCAATGGCAGTTGAGTAACAGTTGCACGGGGACCGGAACTCGAACATCTTTAGGTTTCAGTGCCATAGAGAAACATTGGAAGATCCGAAGCTTTCATCGGTTTGATAGTGTTTATGCTACAAAAATGGCAAAACCATGTGCCTGGGATACTTGTAACACTGATTCCAGGTATCCTGAGGGGATGGGCAATGGAATTTATTTTATTCCATTTCCTAAACCCAAATAAAATGTCCCTAAGCGTTCAACCCCAATCCCAATGAAGACGAAAACGTTCATTTTCTGGTTTTCATACTCCCATTAAGTTACCATTTTCATCTGCTCAAGCAAGAATGTTAATGTCATTTTGTGCTTCAGCAAGGTATCTCTGGCTAAAGCTAACATTAAAGTTAGTGAATCCATGCTAATGTACAAACCTAAATAGCTAACTGTTCTCACTACATATACAGTGTAGTTCAAAAACACAGTACATGTAGTAGGTCAAAAACTTAAAAGAAGGTCTGCATTTCAGTGCCTTTCCATATTAAACTGGTTAAATGTACATTAATTTAATCTTATCCTGTGGTACGTGAATCGTGGATGTTGTCATCTGTGATCGTGACAACCGTAACATGAGGCTTCTCCCTCTTGCATTGTGATCTGTAAACCCTCGCTTCCAAATTAATCTTGTTACCCACCATATTTATTTTTAAAATCTTTATATCCCTCCATTGCATATTTAAGTCCCACTTGAATGGTGGTCCTTCTGTGTCCAAAATTTATCAAAAAAATCTTGGGACAAGGTTTTCACACTGACAGCTGTCATTGTAAGACAGTTAGCAAAGTTTGTTTGTCCGAGTTAGCAACAGTAACTAAGGGGGGCGGGGCTTATCGATAGGTCAATTATGCCTCAGTTATGCCTACGTCAAAAACAGACAATGACAAGGTACAGTATCTTTAGCAATTGAGCATTGAACATGCATGACATATTTAGGTTTCACTGACAGCTGTCATTGTTGTAAGACAGTTAGCAAAGTTTGTTTGTCCGAGTTAGCAACAGTAACTAAGGGGGGCGGGGCTTATCGATAGGTCAATTATGCCTCAGTTATGCCTACGTCAAAAACAGACAATGACAAGGTACAGTATCTTTAGCAATTGAGCATTGAACATGCATGACATATTTAAAAAGATTTGGAATTGATTATTGTGTAGTCTTATTAATATTATACATGCTGATTTCAGTTTTTTTTGGTACATTTTACATTATTTTCTCTCAATAAAAAGCCATTTAGAAAGAGACCAATAACAAAATGGTGATTAAAAACTATAGTGGCCAGTCACATCACCTAAGATATGCACATTTTCTTATACTGTATATGATTATTTTAAAAAGTGTTGTTTTTGGACAATTTTAATTTGTGCCCCATCAGATCACATTTTGCTTAATGTGCGATCAGTGTGGCCAATCAGTACGGTTAATCATTTATTTATTTTATTTAAAAAAAATTTAAATAACTTTAATTCAGCAAGGATGCATTAAATTAATCGTAAGTGGCAATAAAGACATTTATAATGATTTGTTTCAAATAAATGCTGTCCCATTGAACTTTTATTCATCAAAGGATCTTGAGGAAGAACAAAGTTTACAAAAAAAATATTAAGCAGCACAATTGTTTCCACTTTGATAATAATAAGAAATGTTTCTTGAGCCCCAAATAAGAATATTAGAATGATTTCTGAAGGATGATGTGACACTGAAGACTGGGGTAATAATTGCTGAAACTTCAGTTTGGCATCACAGAAATATATATATTTTTTTTTTTTAATATAATATAGAAAATAGTTATTTAAATTTTTAGTTATTAATGATTTGAATATTTTAAATGATAATTAATTATAATAACTTTATAATTACAAATATTTCACAATATTAAAATTTTTACTGTATTTTTGATCAAATAAGTGCAGCCTTGGTGACTTTAAAAAATAAAACGAAAAAAAATCTATGCTATGTAAAGTATATAGCAAAGGATTAAAAAAACTTTTAGGTTAAAAAATATTTTAACTCAAAATTCACTAATAAAATAATGCATTAATTAAATGCATAATTTCTGCTTTAATTATAATTTCTTAATATTTATTGGTAAATGTATCCATTTTCATTGAAAAGGTTCAGGGGTTTAGGTGTCTACTACTGGACATGATTAGATTCCATTACTTGGGCCAAACAAACTAGTATTGATGTGTAGATAAGGCAAACATTAATATGCAAATCTCAGGAAAAAATGCTGTAATGGAGGAAGAGGAGTGAACTTGACCTATAAATTAATGCTTTATTGTGTTTAAAACAATCATTTACATGTGATGAGAGGAAAAGAGGAAAAAATGGAAGCTAATAGATGGTTTGGTATGAAGCATTTAGAGGAAGTGTATAGTGTTTTGGTAGCAGGCTGGTTTAATAAATGACTTTCATTAGCTTGCAGTGGCCTGTGAAACACACAACATTGATTTTTCTCTTTCTTTCTTTAGGGGATCACTGGGCATATTGGTTAGAGATTGTGTTTGTGTGTGTATGGCACATGCAAGCTCTCACTGAACCATGAGGTCAGTTACGGGGCCATATGTCAGCATTTGTAAAAGCCCTCAGTGGTCAGCAGTTTCTCTGTGTACGTGGGCTCTGCAGATAATGAGAAGGGCCCAGTGTGTGTGTCATCTAATCTCCTGTGTGCGCTCCCAAGCCGCCCATCACACACGCTCAACTGCTGTTTGCCACACGCAGTCTAACACTAACTGGGCCTGTTAGGCAAATTGGGCTGCTTTGAAAGGATTCTTTATTAGGGGGTTGAACCACTGCTCAGTATGAGATTGGTTTGATGTTGATGGCTGAAGTTGTTAGTTATCTGGGGAGAAAGTGCCTTCACTTTATGTGTGTGCGCAGGTTAGGGCTGTGCAATATATAGAAATATCGCAAATGTACATATCGCAATATGCATATCGCTACAGCTTGCAATATTTGGGGCCATGAACAGTCGCATTTTTCTTCAATATCGCACAGCCCTATAACTTATTTTTACCATATTTTGGGTGCCGAATTTGTACCCAAAAGTGAGCTCATCTCCCAAAAGCTTAATTGGGGGACGTAAAAATGGCATTAAAATTAAATGAAAACAAAAAAACTATTTTAAAAACTTTTTTGTTTTTTTACTTTTACTTTAATTTAACACTAATATGATGTGTAAATAATTTAATTTAAATATCAATTGTTTTGCATTACAAAAAGTTTAATGTGCTTAATTGAAAATTTCAAAATGTTTTATTTTATTTTATTGCATTCTGTTTTGAATAAAAGAGGTACATTCATTGTGTGAAATTTGCCAGATGAGCCACAAGATTAAAATGAAGCGCTGATGCATCCCTCATGTTGTGAATAATTAAATGTATTGTATTTTTTAAAATTGTGACATTTATTATGACAGTTAAACATGTTTTCCCCTAATTTTTTAGGAATTCTTTTTAGCAACTTAAACAATATATCATTTTTATTTATTTTTTTATTTTGCATTACAAAAAGTTTAATGTGCATAATTGAAAATGTCACAATACCAAAAAGTCCCAATTATAAGCTAATTTTTTTTATGTTATGTTATTATTTTATTTTTTATTTTGAATATATGAGCAGCATTCATTGTGTGAAATTTGTCAACTCAACCCTAATGAACCTTCAGATAAACTGAAGTGCTCATTGGTTCCTTATGTTGTGAAAAAGTAATTGTATTGAATCACATTGGACATTTATTATTGTGTCTTCAAGTTCAGTTCCACAGTGAACTAAAACAACAGATTTGATGAGGTCAGCGAATTGCTCTGATCAATGCGTAGAACTCGGTTGGCCGCACTAATTGGGAACAGCGTGTAATATACTAGAGAAATGATTCATTAAAGACAATGATTCCTGTAAGGTCAGAGACTTCAGCAGCAGTTCTGAATCTAACACTTGCTTGAATTAGCATATACAGTAGACTGACACGTTAGAGAAGTTCGGCACATCAAAGGTTGAAGTTTGTCTTGCACACAGAAAGATTAATGAAGTTAATGAGAGCCATTATGATCCTGTTGAACAAACGTCCCATAAGACATTTTTGATGAGTTAATTGAGTTCTAATAGTGTGCTTGCTACACAGGAGCTCCCTCCTCTATTAGTGCTGCTGTTTACCCAGCCAGCTTGAGCTCAGGCCTTTACAGATTTCATAATCAAATTATTCTCCAGTCTCTCACACATCTATCTATCTATCTATCTATCTATCTATCTATCTAATCTGTCTGTCTGTCTGTCTGTCTGTCTGTCTGTCTGAACTGTCTAAGCAACTGCATTGTGGATGGCTTACGCTACATTTTAAGCTGTGATAGGAAAAATAATTTTAATGTAGTAAAATTGACACTTAACCTTGAATGAGGTAAATGACATTTAGGACCTTTTCTGTCCTGTTCCGTCTACAGCATAATTACACTTAAATCAGTGTTAATTAGCTGACCTTGTATAAAGACCTGAGAGATGGTGAGGGATTGAAGACAGAAGATTGAGTTATAGAAGAAGGCTTCTTAAAGAATAAAGTATAGTTGATAGAAGTAGATGAAGAGAGACTGCAGCGGCCTCTGGCTGCTACTGGACTTTACATTCACACTGATGTGGTGACATTTGGCAGCTGCTTTGATTGTGCTCTCTAAAGAGAATGATAGCCTCTGTCCACCTGCCGGATCAGCGGTCAAACACATTCACAAACTCTGCTTTCCTTCAAACGCCTTTCAAACAAGAAAATGACTGGTGAGTTTAATGATTTTTATGCACACGGGCTCAAGCGAAGGGAGATGTGCCTGCATGACTGCACTCATACAGAATAGAGCAAACACGCATAATTCTTGTACACTGAGGCGTGAGTGAGTGGAATTGACCTTCTATGTCCATTTATTTGGCTGAGGGAATCCATTTAGCATCCTAATACTGGAGATTATATTTAATTAGATTTTTATTCAATTAATTATATGATATAGTTATTAATTAAAATCTCTTTATACGGAATTTACGTACAGTTTAAGGCGCATGTTTTTTTTTTTTTTTATATATATAGTTAATTATATTAACATTAATTAAAAGCCCTATTAAAATTGTGATCATGCTGTTTTATTATCATTGATATGGTTTTATAGTTTTTTTATAGTTAATTTGTTTAAT
>NW_015552531.1:2719265-2730497 GCF_001515605.1 Sinocyclocheilus anshuiensis
TATATATATATATATATATATATATATATATGTAATTATTATTTTTCTTTATTATGAAATTGTTTTTGGTAGAAACACCTTGACTAACTTAAATGGGCCTTATGGGGAAAATTGAATGATAAAAATTCATGATATGACCCCTGCATGCTTTTAGTTTGTTCAGAGGGTTATTTACAGCCCACTGGCCTGTAGCTGCTCCTGCTGTGTTAGCTGGTGCGTGGCTGTTTATGACAGTAATAGTCACACTGTGCTGTAGAACATAGTAGTCAAACTTTGTCAAAAATGAAACTCCACTTTTCTGTCTTTCATGCATTTGATAACAAATGAGGCCAGTATATAATTAGCTGGTGGTGTTTTAGGGTTCAGCACACTTGAGTGAGGGACAGAGTGCCTTTCCTAGCACACTTTATTCCATGGGTTATTACTGGGGTGATTATGGGACCAATTTAAAAACTGCAGACCCCTTTCATAGAATGTTGTTTAATGGCCTGAAAGAGGCTAAAAGTCGTCTTTTCACCGCAGTAATGTAGCTGAACGGCCTCTTTGACTCTCTCTCATTAGTTACTCTTCTCTTCTGGATTCTGCTTAGGGCTGGGTATCGATTCAGATGTCCCGATTCGATTAGATTTCGATTCGCAAGCTCTCGATTCGATTCGATTCTCGATTTTTTTATTACATTCAGTGAATATAGTTTTAATACAAATGCAATTGATATTTCTAAAAAATTAACAGTAAACATCAGTTTACAAATGGTGAATTAATAAAAAAGAAATTAAGAAACGCATGCCTGTATTTTAAACCTATACTTTTTTTTGTATGGGTCTTTTTAAAAAAAAAATAATAGGGCCCTATAAAATGTTCTTATTTTTTCTGGTAATCAGATGAAGGCATAAAACATTAATTTAATTTATCCTAATCAAATGAAAAGTAAACCCTTTTATTTTTTGGCAAACAAAGTGCTGCACAACAGAGGTTTACTGTTAAAATTAAAAAGAAAACAGATGTGATTATTCCTTTAAAAATAAAGATGTATTAATATTTATTAGCAGTAGTAGCATTGATTCTTAAGACTGCTAAATAGTAATATATTCTGACAGTTTCTTAACGTTAAACTAAACTTTTATTTTGATGGATTGCCATGAAGAACTTGCAGCTGCTGTGTATGTGATATGACAGTAGATTTCTCAAATTAAACGGTAAAATACTAAATCAAATCGACGTCATTTAAAAAAACGATTAATCGAAAAATAGTTTTTTTTGCCCAGCCCTAAGATCGCTTCTCGCTGATGTTAAGAAGATCATCATTCACCCATGTTTCAACTTAGTGATTCATCACACAGGGAAAAAGGGCACAAGACCACCCGTCTGTTTCTCTTTCTTTCTTTTTCGCTCCTTGCTTCTACTCCGCCTGGGTAACCTCAAGTTGGGTGGTAGGGTGAAATATCCAGTCTAAATGTCCAGTCATATGCCATTTATCGCAGACATGGCTGGGGACACAAACTCATTTACATGGAGCTTTATTACTTGTTAATTTTTCACACCGCACCTTTGTGAAATTATTGGCATCAGTCTGATTAGGCTAATATTGGGTGCAGATAATCAGACCTTAATTCTGAGTTAATTCCAGTTTAAAAGCGTTTATTTATGTTTCCTATTATAAATTAAAAATCAATTTACATTTTATTTTGATTATTATGATTTTCTCTTATATTAACAGTATTTCAACCCCCTAATGGCCAAACTTATTAGTGCATTCCTTTAGTTAGTGGTTAAATATCTGGGCTGGTAACCAAAAGATGTTTGATTCACGCCCCAGAAGGGATGATGTATTAATTGGACCATAACTGGAGTCTTATGTCCCCAGTCAGCCCTTGAGGAAGGCACTTGAAGACTCTATAAAGTGGTTGAATAAACATGATTTTCTTTCTAATTTTCCAGTGTTGATGTACATGTACAGTTTTTTTTTAATTGACAATAGCTTTTAGTTTGTGACAAAGCCCAGTGAAATCTCAGTTTGCTAATATCGCTAGTTGCTGTTGTTATAGAGAGGAGACGTTCTCATTCTGTAGAGCAATTTATTTATGCTAATTTCTCGACACACACACAAAGATATTTATTGTTTTTAGAAATTATATATAGACTACCATTCAAAAGTTTGGGGTCGGTAAGAATTTTTTAAAATTCAAGATGGCGCTGCCGTGAAACTTTGAGTACTTTCAGGGCATTGTATCAAAGACGCATACCGAGTTTCATAATGATACAGCAATGTGTTCATAATTTATAAATTGACAAAATTAAAGTCTTGTGATTTTTTTTGGGGGGGCCCAACTGTTCAGAAGTTATAAGCAAAAAAATAAAATAAAATGTATCTCCTGACCACTAGGTGGCACTGTGCTGAAACTGTGCAGGTACCCTCAGGTCATGGTTGTCATAACAAAACAAGTTTGGTTTGAATACGGTTAAGCATTTCAGACATCCACTTTAGCGTGCTCTTTGTGGAATTCATTCATGTGTTATTCAAGAATGGTTTGACTAATCAACTTGAATTCCATGTTGTTGAACGTGAGTGCAATTTTGGACAGTTGGTGACACTAGAGGGTTTGATTTAGAGACTGCAAAATTGCTGTGGTTAATATTTAGACTATCCTCTATCTGTGTGTCAAATTTCACAATTTTACACCCTCAGTGCTTGGCCCCTAATAAGTTTGCATGCAGTTTATTTCCTTATGATCTTCATCTCTTTAGTTTGTTGGCATGTGATAAAACTGATGCAGGAGATCCTACTAATGACAGAATGAAGGTCTTCATGCGTTCAAAAGTTCCAGTCCCTGAAATCCAGTTTTCAGGTCATATTTCGAGTTTGCTGTCAGCAGTATTGATAGAGTCATAACAGAAACATGAGTCTTCTCCTGCTGTGCAGAAGCTTGTGTAATCTCCAGCAGTCCTCCTCTGCCAAAGATCGTGCAAGCTGAGAAATGTGATTACAGTTTTTGGTTAGGGGCCAGAGGGGAAAGCAGACAACAAGAGAGGAGAAATGTGTGTTTGTGTGAGAATTCTGACAGTACGGTCCAGCTTTCCTTCTGTCGAGGATGGTGTCTCAGTGGGGTCTGCATGCAGTAGTGACACTCCTGCCCTGCCCACCTACGCATGGCCGCTTCCTCCCCAGCCGAGCAGAACATGCATCTACGGTGAGCACGCTGGGATATGCTCAATCTCATTAGAAATGCAAATGCTAACTTATCTAGTCCAAACAGTAGATAGTGGCTGAGTCCAGATAAGGCAAGTCCTGCTGCCAAAAAAGACAGAGACACATTTTCCATAAATCTGGGCACTCTTGCGTGTTTGCCTGAAGATGGGAAGACACCAGGCTGATGCAGTTTTCTCATTTGGCTGATTTGTTATGTTGTAAAAGACCCCCTACCTTGCTTCCTGTCCCTTTCCCAAATCATGTGGATTGTTGTAGAAGTTTGCTATTACATTGTCTGGCAGATGGGTGAAAAAAATCCCAATTGACTTACACTGAATGAAACACTCAAGCCTTACTGTATCCAAAGTGCAGAGTGAGAAGTGTTTAAACAGTAGTGCAGAAATCTCTAATAGGTGTGTAGCATTCATACTAATAGAGAAAGGGTGCTATTATGAGTGAAAAGGTGAATATTTTATCACTGATTAACTTCCACTTGGGAAGGTTCATTATGCGGTCACAGGCATTTTTACAAGAATGCATATGTGCATGAGAAATGCTTTAGCCTTTAGCACTGTATTGAAAGCTACAAAAGCTGGAAATATTTTCTACCTCATTTTATGAAAAGAATCTGTTGCGAGGTGTGTTTTTCCCCGATAACAACCGTAGTTATTAGCAATGCCAAATAACATACCGCTCATCGACTTTTTTTGTGTGCGGGTAGTGTCTCATCCCTGTCATCTCCCCTGATGTGATTCTATGCGACTGTAGCTTATGCTACATCATTTTCCTTTTTATGACCAGCATTAACCAACATTAAAGTGGAATATTTGTCACCCACTATTGATGCGTTAACCAGTTACTGATGCTGGATTATTCATGATATTATTGATATTGTGTTAATACTACACATACAGTTTTTTATCTATTAAGCATTGCAAACAGCTTGCGTTCAGTGGGGGAAAAATCAGATGTGTAACAGTATATTAGATCTGTGCCTTAGGTCTTATAATATAATATACAGTAATATAATATAATATAATATAATATAAAATATAATATTTCCTGTTAATAAACCTGCTCATATAAAACCTGTCATTAATCAAACAACAAAAGAAAAAGGAATCAATCACTGATCTTAACTGAATAACTTTTGCAGCTTTAATAATATTATTTATATATTTATTTGTTTATTTGTAATTAATACACTAAAGACTTTGCAGTGATTATTTTTTTACATGATTGATTGTTTTTCTCTATTTTCTTAATAGATGTAAAAAAATATATTATTATTTTTTCTTATGTTGTATTTATTCTACTCTTTTTATTTACACTGTTGTTCTTATTTTTAATAACAAATAACAGAACTATATTGTGGTCATTAATATTGTAATTATTATTAATAAAGAACTGGAGGAAAAGATGCATTGCGATTAATCATTTTATAATCAAAATGTTACCATCTGAATCGTAATCGAATCATGAGGCAAGTGAAGATTCACACTTCTACTGCAGTGGTGACTTTTGCACAAGTAAGCACCACTCACTCTGTCTTCAGAAATTGTAAAAACCAGTTATAAGTAATTGGTGAAATGGCTGGCGTTGTATTGGGCGGGAGAGCATAGGGAGCTCTCCTAATGACTTTGTGTATAGATTCATGTTATGAGCCAGAGCCTACAGCTGCAGCAGCATACATCATCACCCCCTTAATGAAAGCTCCACTCCAGCTGTGTGTTTGTTTCTTTGTTTCTCTGCATTCATGCTAGAATTTGTTCTGCACTAGAGGGAATACATGCAAAAACACGACCAGCTCCGCTCCTCCTTGAAGAAACACAGAATGTCGTGCTTAATAAAAGCATCGCCAGCAAGGCCAGGCAGTCTGGAGTGGAGCTGATGGATGATGTCATAGTAAGTGATTGATGTCATAATGGCTGTGACTCAATGTCGAGTGTCTGTTATTGACAGATGTTATCAGTGATGGTGAGAGGCCGTATAAGGAGAGAGAGACTATTGATGAAAGTGAGAGCCATTCACTTTAGCTTTCCTCTGGGAATGGTACCAGAGGACTCGCTCACTCTTGCGCTCTTTCTCTCTTCTGCTTTTCTGTGCTGTTGTGCTCTTTATTCCTATCCCTTGTCTTGTGACACAGTTCCACTCTGTCTGCACATGCTGTGAAATTCAGATCAAAATCTATGCCAAGTCAAGCAATTAATGAGCCAAGACAAACAAGCCTACCAAAAGCAATTAAACCACTTTTTAATTGGCTAAAACAAGTCTTTATTTTTCCATGCATTGTGAATGCTAAAACTGTGATTTGAACATTAAGGTTCATTTCAAGGGTTCAGTGTCTGTGTAAAAATGCACTTTAAATGCCGTTAAAATGTTGTTTAGTCAGGGTCACACTAAAATTTAAATTTGTAAGAAACTTTTACTGTTGCTTGTGCTTAGGGTTACTGTTTTGAATAAGTGTAACTGGTCTCAGACAGACTAAAACTGTGACGCTTTTTGAGGAAAAGTAGGGTATTAGTTGGGTTTTGTCTGGTGGACAATAAAACGGGGGGAAAATGCAAAATAGTCACATTGAAGAAGAAACTAGGACCATAGTGATCAGAATATCATTGAGACTCAAGTTGCATCCCAAAAATGAGATTTGCACTACACACTGTTCATGGTAGCGTCTGTAAAAATGATGTGATGGCACAATATAATTTTTCTTTATTTTAACTCATCAAAATAGTTTAATAAATTTAAACTTTATTTTTTTTCATTATACGAGTTTCAAGTAAATGTTTTAAGTTAGTTTAATGTAATTTAAGTTGAAATGACATGTACAGCAAATTTGCAACTGAACTTAAGTTTTTAAGATGAAGTTGGTGATAATGTTTTAAAGTGTGGATGAATTTAATAAGGGTAATATCATTAAAATAAAAATAAAACAACCTTTTTGTTTAATACACAGAAGCATTTGCCATTTTCTAGTTGAAGGAAATTACATTTCAAATGCATGTGATGTGTTGTTGCTAGCTTTAGCATGTTTAGCTCCTCCCCTTTTGCTACCTTGTGAAAGCTGCGACTATTATTTTTTTTTGTTTGTTTGTTTGTTTGTTTGTTTGTTTGTTTGAAACATGTACATAATTTAAGTACTAGTAAAGTCTCGCTGCATTTTCAGTGTAAACTCATTACTATCACTACTTTTTATCATTTTCATGTTGATTATTAGTTGATAGAGAATGTTTAAAATGT
This sequence comes from Sinocyclocheilus anshuiensis, assembly GCF_001515605.1. Taxonomy (NCBI): domain Eukaryota; kingdom Metazoa; phylum Chordata; class Actinopteri; order Cypriniformes; family Cyprinidae; genus Sinocyclocheilus; species Sinocyclocheilus anshuiensis. The sequence continues at coordinate 2,725,693 of NW_015552531.1, forward strand.
TTTAAGTTAGTTTAATGTAATTTAAGTTGAAATGACATGTACAGCAAATTTGCAACTGAACCTAAGTTTTTAAGATGAAGTTGGTGATAATGTTTTAAAGTGTGGATGAATTTAATAAGGGTAATATCATTAAAATAAAAATAAAACAACCTTTTTGTTTAATACACAGAAGCATTTGCCATTTTCTAGTTGAAGGAAATTACATTTCAAATGCATGTGATGTGTTGTTGCTAGCTTTAGCATGTTTAGCTCCTCCCCTTTTGCTACCTTGTGAAAGCTGCGACTATTATTTTTTTTTGTTTGTTTGTTTGTTTGTTTGTTTGTTTGTTTGAAACATGTACATAATTTAAGTACTAGTAAAGTCTCGCTGCATTTTCAGTGTAAACTCATTACTATCACTACTTTTTATCATTTTCATGTTGATTATTAGTTGATAGAGAATGTTTAATTTATTGATTTTTCTATATTTAATTGCATGCTCATTTTCCCTATATATTTCCATTTAGATTGCTTTTCTGTCATCTAATACTCATTTAAATGAAATCTTTAAAAACGAAATAAATTAATAACACGGTTACATGAAATCTTTAGCTAATCTCAATATGAATATCCAATTTTATGCTGTGTGTTACAATGCTGTGATTCCTAAATTAACTTTTGGAATTTAAAGTTATTTGTTTTACTTCTTTTTAATGTTGTATTTTTAATTTATTTAGGCAAAATAAGACATCGGCTATTTATAATTATTGGTTTCGGTCAAAATCACCTAGCACTTCCCATACTACAAAATGCCATAGAACAGTGCAGAAGTATGACAAATGAGAAGAAACACCTGCAGCCTCATAGGAACCTGGCAGCCACCCACAGCCCCCGAGAATCTTACACAGGCAAGCAGCACTCAGATTTGCTTCAGAAAATGTAAAAATCTACCCCAGTAAGTGGTTTGAAGTACTTTTTCTTTTTACTTTGGATGATTTGAAAGCCCACAGGGGTGTCTTACACACTTAGCCCACACCGACAGAAGAAATCTGAAGCAGCATGTGTAAATGTGTATGTGTGTGTGTGTGTGTGTGTGTGTTTGGACCTCTTTCTTAACATCTCTATCTTGCCCAAAACAGTCTTTTAAGAATAAGGAAGTCACTGTAGAGGATGGCAGCCACCTTGAGGGTCTCAATTCAATTCAAAAAGTGTTTTTTTTTTTTTTTTTTTTAATTTCACAGGCTTTTGAACACTGCTCAAGGTATGGATGTGTTTCTCTCCCTGCCCTTGCCTGATCGAAGACATGTCAAGAAGCCTATGAAAATGTCATGAAAGACATGAAATGAGCAAGGCCCTGCTGCCTCTTTGTTCCTCAGCCAGGGAACCCGTCTTTGTTCTGTGGCTCTTTTGAGTTCTTTACAATCTATCCGGTGCAGTCTCAGTGGAGGTAATAAGAGATATTGATATACATGGACTTCAAACATGGGCACATTGCTTCCCTCATGCCTGCCTCCCTCATTCATTCCAGCCATATTTCCTTCCTTCATTTCAACCAGTTTTCTCTCCATCCACTTGCTCAGGTTCTGCTCGTGGTCTAGGTGATGGTTCACCTGATGGCTGTGAGAGCAGTCGTGGTGAAGAGAGGGCTTTTTTTCTTTTTCCTTCTCTCCCTCCCTCCCTCCCTCACTCCACCTCTGGCTCTTTTTCTCTCTCTCGTTGAAGTCTTTGGATCCAAACGTGCCGCTTTTGAGGGCTGCGTGTCAGTCCCGTGAGGCTGGGAAACTGGAGGGCCACCGTAAGACATTCCCTGCATAGCAATAGATGCTTCATAAAGTGTTGATTGTAAACTTGAGTGCCTTCATGAATAAGGATTGCCTGCAATATAACGCTGTGTGATGCTTTGGGAGAAATGCATTTGCATATCTGGCAGACGGGACATGCATGTGTTGCGTTGTTCTGCTGCAGTGATAGCTTGTAATCCTGCTGGATAACTCTGTTTGATGTGGGAAGGTACTATATGAATGTTTGCTGTGCAAATCATCAAGACGGACACGAGGTGTGCGGCTACACTCTTAAAAATAAAGGTGCTTCACGATGCCATAGAAGAACCTTTTGGTCTAAATGGTTCCATAAAGAACCTTTAACATCTGAAGAACCTTTTGGTTTCACAAAAGGTTCTTTGTTTGAAGCACCTTTATTTTTAAGAGTGTACTGGGAGTTTAATGTCTCGTGGAAAGGCTGTTTAAATATAAATCTGAGGCTGCAGACTATAATAACAGGCAGTGACTGACAATGGGCCATTGATTGCACCCTGTAGACCTATTGACTTGACACCAAAAGTGTTTATCACTTTAGTTTAGTACCTCATGTTGGTTTCCAGTCATTTTGACACAAAGAGGATTGTCTTTTTCGTGAAAATGCTAGTTAATATTATTGCATTAGACTAAACCTACTGACTTTGATTGATTGATTAATTGATTGATTGATTGATTGATTGATTTTTGTACTTTTGGGGGGATTATTTTCCCCACACCTTGTTACATTCATGGTGTTTCTGGACAAAAATAATCGTCTTACCAAAAATTGCTTAAACTTCTCATTATGCTATATTATGCTGTGAGCTTATCCACAGTTTTTGAGTGCATATTGCCAAAATGATCAAAAAACGCTTTTTTTTTCACTCATAAACTGAGGTGTACAAGCTCAAATCAGTGAGGTCTATGATCAGTCAGTTCCAAAAAGAAATACAAAACCTGGGTTAATTGAAAGAAAACAAGTTTACGAAAATATTGATTTGGTGATAATATAATAATAAGAGATTTACAAGCAGTTTTTTAAAGGCTGGTAATTTACCAAATTCAGGAAAGGATTTTTAATGTAAAAAAAAAAAAAAAAAGTTAGCATTTAATATCTTTTTTTGTCTATTATGGAATTAAGTACTCACTATACATCTTAAAATATTTGTATAAAAATATATAAGATAAGTTTTAATATTATTATAATGTATATTAACGGTACTTTAACAATATAACTGCCATTTAATGAGTAGTGATTTTCTTTTCTCTCTCTGCTGATATGAATTGATTCTGCAATAGTGGCTTCGCAATATGTTTAGCCAACATAAATCCTGATATGTGCCGAGTGAGGATCTCTTACACAGATTTAATATTTTAGAGAAGGTCCTTTCTGAACACTAATGTGTATTTAAATAATTTGTTCTAGTTTGAAACATTCTCTTTGCTCACTTTAAAGGGAACCTTTTTGAAAGATTTGGAGCTACATCAGAAGAAACTCATTAAAAACCTTGCATGTCCAGGAGACAATTAAATTACATCCCGCAAGTCAAGTCTGCCATGAAAGATTAATATTCTCATGCTCTTTGTTTTTGCTAAGTGTCAGTAACTCAAAGATGAACGCAAGAGGAAATTATCATAAAGGAAGAGAGGCTAGTCGCTGGGCACTTGGCTGAAAACACAGCCGGAAGCATATGTTCAGGTTTAGCTGCGCCGCGTGTGCACTCATGATTCCTGCAGACATGAAAAATAAGTGATTAATGGAGGTGACTGCGGCCTACAGAGCTCACAAGTTAATTAAAAGCTCAGCAGCGCTGCAGCTCTGCACTCTGCTCATCTAAAGTCACATAATTTTTCCTGAGCCAAACTGAGCCAGGGCCAGATCTTTATTTATGGACGTTTGAGACTTTGAGACGTCTCTTGTTTTACATATTTATGTGTTACTTGAGGATTTTATGATTGGGATGCAGTCTTCTCAATTTATAGTCAATGTCTGAAGGATGATAATTTAACATGTTTAGGTAGCTGGACATTTTGTAAAATCAACCGTTATTGTGAGGCTAACCCACTTTGTAAGTTACATTAGTTAGGTAGTTGTTTAGTACTGGACACTGACTGATGCAAACATTTAAATTTACACATTACATTGTTCACAAGTGAAAAATAACCTTAATATATATATATATATTTAGAATCTTTATTTTCTTTTTTCAATTTCATTCATTAAATTTATTCATTCAAATCATTATAATAATAATAATCAAATATTGCTATTTTATAAAAAAAATTCTAATATTTTGTTATTATTATTAGTATTATTATTTGCAACAACAACAATCATTATAATTATAATAATACATAACTGTAAAACATAATTGTATTACATTTTTTTTGTTTTAGTCTAATGATCATTTATGTCAAAAACAAATATAAAATACTAATTAAAAAGCAATGCATATTGGTAATTTACCAGCTCAACAAAACATGAAAAATATCTATAAACTAGCAACCAAATGCTTTACAGGTACCTAACTACTCTGTGTACTGTCCATGTACTAGCTAATAACAGAATGTAGCTGGATTTTCTAATAGTTAAATTATGTTTAATGGGGAGTATTTTTAAAACCCAAGCATGATGGCATAAAAATTCGAAAAAGTTATCTAATTTACAAGAATCTTAAATGATAAATGCACTTATATGAGATGCCCCACAAATGCTCAGTACAGTAGCAAATAAAGACCTGTAGGGTATAATATTTCTTGGCTTCTGCTTGGGCAGCCATGGTGGTTTACTGGTAGTAATGTTTATTTATTTTTATTTTATTTATTTATTTATATATTTTTTTGCTCTGATTATATTTGTTATTGGTCTGCTGTTTTAGGGGTCTATGAGGACAAGGCACTGTAAACAGTGAGTTTCCAGCCTGCAGTCTCTACCATTGGCAGTAAATAATGTGGATGTTCCTCTGCTGCTCTGTCCTCTAACTCTCTCTCTCTCTCTCTCTCTCTCTCTCTCTCTCTCTCTCTCTCCCA
>NW_015552531.1:2730856-2733696 GCF_001515605.1 Sinocyclocheilus anshuiensis
CTCACTCTCCCTCTGGCTACAATCTCACTAGAGTGTATCTTGCAAAAAAAGCACACGCTTTATAGCTTTATGTAAGAACATAAAGAAGAAAAACAATTATGATAGACTTATATTGTATATAATGGTAATTAGCAAATGTGACCGACTTGTCACAGAATCATGGATCTTTATTTTGTTTATTTAATGCCAAATGATCATTGACTCTGAGACTGTGACTTGGTAGAACTGGAACCAAAAAAGCAAGCAAGGATTATATTTTGAGCATATTTAAGAGCGTTTTTGGATACAGTGCTGTAAATGTATCAGTGTTTGCAGCCGTTTGTGGTTTGTATTCTCGCTGTGTTGGTCTGAGCACAGTTTGGTGCCGGATGCTGTTTGCCTAAAGCAGCGTCTTCACTCCCCACACACATTCAGATGAAATGGGGGAAAGATAATTAGTCTGTGTGGTAATCAGAAAGCAGAAACTGAAAAGGAAAACTTCTCTTCCTTATGCCAGGACCGAGAGCATCAACCGGCGGGTTAAGGACCCTCACTGTGCTCGCTGATCAGCTTCCATTAAAATTTAACATCACGCCAAATGCTAACTCTGCTTTTGATATTTAGTCTTTCCTTTTTGTACTCTCCCCTGCTGAAAAGACTTATTTAGAATAACATGAATGCTGACAGAAGACTGGTTTTCTGTTGTACAGCGGTCTGGTGGGAACAAACTAGTCCACCAGCATCCAGAACACATGTTGGTGAGCAGCCATGTTTGGTCTTTTCATCAGGATCCTACTGACGCCTTGCATCCTGTCCCTGATCCAAAACCAGTCTTCTTTTCAGTGTTACTTATTTAGTATATTGAGACATTATTATAGTTTTTATTAATGTTTTGAATCAGTTTTTATTTTTATATTTTCCATTTTTAATTTAATTTTAAAGTTTTAGTCATTTTGTTGTGTTTTTATTATTTTTAGTCATTTTTTTATGTCTAAATAGATGTTATTTTTATTTCACTTTTAGTTGTTTTAGTACATCAATTTAAACTAAATGAAATGAGAGCAAAAAGAAATAAAAGAAATAGATTAAATAAAAAAATTTTTAAAAAGTTGGTAACCTCTTAACTGAAACTGTTATGTGTAATACATTGTGAAGGTATTCATAATGTGTGTTATAATTCATTACATCTTTTCATGAATAATTGTAACTTAATTTAAAATGCATTCTGATATTTGCAGATTCCTTGTTGCATCTGAAAAAGTTTAATGCATTATACTTATACTTATTTTACTTATTATTAATGCATTATGATTTTCTTAATGTGTAATAATGAATACATAAGTGTTATAATGTATTATAACTGGGTTATAATTATTCATGAGATCATACAATGCATTATAAGGTGCATTACAAGGCATAATTTATGCATTAAAAATATAATTTATGCATTACAATGCATTATTTAGAAAGGCTTCAAGTACAAAAAAAAACGTTTACTTGCTAAAAAAGTTTTTTTTTTTTAAGTTTTATATTTTATAAAATAAATTATATATAAATTATAAGCATAAAAGAAGCAGGGTTATCATAGTTAACTAAAACCATACATTTTTTTTTTTAATAATAATAATTATTTATTTATTTATTTATTTATATATATATATTTATATATATATATATATTCTCTGCATGCTGAGATACAGAGGAGAGGGATGGAGAGATTAAAAAATGGCTTGCCGTCTGGAAAAGAGAGAAGCGGAAGGGTCAGAGTCAAGGTTTAACTGAATCTGAGCTTTAATCAATGCAACGATTTCAGAACTGTAGAACACACAGATCCTGTTTACACTTGATGTTTAGATCCATCTCAGGTGGTCCGATCACAAGTGGACAGCACAAAATACTGGTGTAAACAGGGTTCAAAACGTTTTGCGATCTGATCAGTCAAATGGTTTTCTGAGGGAGTCAATCAGAAACCACCTGCATTTGTACAGTGAAGAACCCGGCATGTATGTATGTATGTATTTATTCAAGTCTACCTTGTTTATCCTTTATCCTTTATCATTTTAAGTATTTATTTATTTATTTATTTATTTATTTTAATTGATTCTACCCAGTTTATATATAAAATAGATTTTTAGGTAATCAGAAACATCTGCATTGTACAGTGAAGGACTGCCTAGTAATCTGTCAATCAAAATGTGTATCTATTTATCTCAAGTGCACCTAAAAATCATATATAGTTTATATATTATTATTATTTTATTTATATTAGAGTTTATATATTTATTATTATTATTTTAAAGGTTTACCTGGTTCTTGCCTAAAATAGACCCAGATTTAATTTAATTTAATTTAATTTTAATATGTAATTGTTTTATTTTATTTTATTTGACCACTTCCTCGGGTAATCAATTACAAAACATCTGCATTTTTTGCAAAAAATTGTGCTAAAACATTGGTCTTGAACTTTTAACATATGGCTTTAAAAGAGCAACATATTTATTTATTTATTTATTTAGCTCAAATCCACCTAGAAACCCCTATATGAAGTTCTGTTATCCCTTATTTCTTTTAAGTATATTTATTTATTTATTTTTTACTGATTCTACCTGTTTTTTGCCTAAAATAGAACTATATTTTTACTTTATTTATTTATTGCAGAAACTGACAGTGTATTTAATATTTTTTATTTATTTATTTCTTCATAGAATTTTTTTTCTTCATTATCATGAATGGGGTATGCAGCCACAAAACCAGAAATAATCTCTTTAAAATCCAATCACAATGATCACAGAAGACACGTTATTACGACGGCGTTTTAGTGCCACGTTAAAAAAAAAAAAAAAAAAATCTAAAATTCGAAG
>NW_015552531.1:2734271-2739653 GCF_001515605.1 Sinocyclocheilus anshuiensis
GAGAATAAAGTCGAAATGTTTCGAGAATAAAGTCGAAATATTACGAGAATAAAAAATGTTAATATTACGAGAATAAAGTTGAAATATTTTGAGAATAAAGTCGAAATGTTTCGAGAATTTAAATCGTAGAAATTAAAGTGATAATATTTTGAGAGTTTAGCCATTAATGCGCATGCAAATGGCCCGGATTGAGAGCACCGGGAGAAGTTGCCAGGCTACCGGAATTGATTTGAATATTGTTGCGTCCGAGCGGCCGCATCATCTTACTGGGATGAGGAAGAGTCAATTTTAAGGACTGGCGGAAACAGCTTAATATCAAAAATATGATATTTATTAACATATTTATGAATAGGAACAACTTTTTAACTTAACATCAGCTCACACACCCAATTGACATTCCTTTGGGGGGCGCTGTAGCTCTCTTATTTAACCCTTTTTTTAATACACTACAAATATATGTGGGATTATTAGCAGAAATCATACCATGTGTCATACTCGCGGGGACAGTATGCTTGGAAATAATATTTCATGTCTTCCATTGCATTCGTTATTTGTAGTGCGCCAGCCACCCAATAGCAATAAGCTTTGTTTTCTTTGTGAAAATTCCAAATTTGTGAAAATTCCACCACTTACTCCGCAAAAACGTCTGTTGCTTTTATTCCTCACATGTAGCCTGTTTAATTAATAAAACGTTCTAAAAGTTGAAGTGGGCTCCAACTCGTTAACATAAGTTATATTGTTTTCTTTTCTGAGGTAGCCTGTAGGCTATAACATGTAAGTGACTATTCACAAGCTGTTTTATTCATGGTATAATACAGTAAATGATTGAACATAATATTTAACGTCTTCCATTCATTATTTATAGCACGCCAGCCACCCAGTAATCGCAATAATTGTGTGCTTTGTTGCTTTTAATATAACACAGCTCAGCTTTCTAATTCTGTCAGTTTTATCACGAAATACAAATTGTAAATGTAAATATTTTGACTTTATTCTCTAAATATTACGACTTTATTCTCGAAATATTACGACTTTATTCTCGTAGTATTTCGACTTTATTCTCGTAATTTCGACTTTATTCTCAAAATATGTGATCCGGATCACCCAAGTCAGATCTTTAAATCTTGTAAACACGCTGGACACACACAAACACTGTTACATTCACACATTCTCCATTTTGCCAGACTTCACTGAAATCTAGACTTGACCTTAACCGAGCACATTTGACTCCGGCCATTCCAGAGTGTGAAGTCAGCATGGCATTTTGTTGCTGCTGTTCTGCAGCAGTGAAAACATCCATAGACTGAGTGAGAGAGAGGTTTCAGTGCAGCCCTGCGGTGCCATGTTTTAATGGTGTTACATTGTTTGCTCTTGACACTTTCCTACCGCAGGACTGTAGCGTAGCCGTCATACATACTGTATATAAAGCCGAAAAACATGCTAAGACATGGAGGAGCTGAGCTGTATCACGCACACATATACTCATACAGGCTGCCGGCTGAGTGAATATGTTTGTGTTTTGTGGGACCGTTCTCCAGTAGTGGAATTAACTGGATGGGAATTGTATGAATCCATATTCAACACGTGCTGCATTCCCACGCCTGAAAGGATTAAATAGAAGCTCCTAGTGGGAGCACAGCAGGAGTAGATGAAGGACATGCAATCATGCAGAGAGAAAGTGTGTGTATATGTCTATGGGGGATCATGAATGATTCTGATTGGCTATAGTGCTGGAAGCTAACATGGCATGTGTGTATGTGTTTACATTATGGATGTTCCATGAATCGCATTCCAGAAACCGCTGGAGGGACGTGTTTTTAAGTCATCTTCAAAGCACATTAGATAAGGACTCAGGCCTGTTTCACACAACTTTCATAAACAGGACAACAGTGCAATCAGACACTGAAATAAATGTGAAAAAGGGACTCGGGTTCAATTTCTAGCTGGCATTCATTACCTCACTCGCTACAGTTATTCCTGAATCCAAAAGTTTCATTATTGCCAAAAAGGCAAAAATTCTAAAATGCTTTGCTTTGTAGAGTCCCTGCAGATTTCCTGCTGAGCATTCACATTTGACATGGAAACCTTCGGCACTATGGGTATTTTGGAGAGTTGAAAATAAATCAGCACAAACTTTAGTCAGCTGAACGCTAGATCAGTATAAATGACCACGGGTCTTCAGCCTCTTTCTTGCTTAAGTGAGCCCTCATATTAAGAAAGCGTTCTTCAAAAAATTTGAGTGCTCTTTATAATATTGTGATGTCTTTTAAATACATTCAGCCTTCAATTTAAAATGACCTTACTTAAAACTGCTTAATACTAAGTTGAGAATTAATGTTGTTAATAATAATAATCATTATTATTATTATTATTTTTTTTTTTTATTATTATTATAATTAAATTATTATTGTTATTGCTAACAATTATTTAAATGTAAGAAATGTCTGTACTACTTTTGGATTGCCAAAAGTAATTCAGAGTGACCAAGGGTCAAACTTTACTTCTAGAGTTTTTAAACAGGCTCTCGAAACACTGGGCATAAGTCACCAAATGTCTACTGCATATCACCCTGAGTCCCGCCTGTTGTGCACTCGTCTAAAAGTGAGACGCCATCTAAATTTGGTCGTAAGGTTTTGAACAGTGATGAAAGGCGCGTTTGTTTCTTCTGCCTTGATCCAAACCATTTGATTGCAGACTGTAAGGCTTGGAAACAGAAAAGAGTGGCTTCCAAGCCCAAAAATGTAGCACTGGTACAGACCTTGCGGAATGCGAGCTCTCTTAGTGAAGAGAGTTATCAGCCTTTCTTATTTGAAGGCACAGTTTCTCTATCTCCCGATTTTGTAGTTAAAACAATAACAATATTGCGTGACACGGGTGAATACATTTATGTTAGTTCTGTTCTGTTTACCCTGGGGGGTTTTTGCAGCTCTCCCTGCTCTCATCCATGCTAGACTGCATGGAGGCGCAGGGAGTTCTTGCCCAGAACAGAACCATACCGCCAATCCAAACTGTATGCTAATTGTCAATCATCTTTGACGATAGTGCTCCTGACAGAAACGTGAACTGAGACGTTTCCTAGGTATGACTGGATATTATCGAAGTTTCTGTCCCAATTTCTCTGCCCTCGTGTCTTCACTTACAGACCTTCTTAGTACAAACTAGGTGGTTGTTGCATTTTTTTCTGGAGCAGAGGACTGGAGTGATTCCTCCACGTTTTTATTGATTTCTTCCGTATAAGTTTTAGTTAACCTGTTACACCCACTCCCAACCCTAGACTGGGGATGGGATCGTAACAAGTGTCTATAAATTTAGTTGTCTTATTGTTATAATTAATTCAAATGTCATTGGATTGCATTACATTTGAGTACTGTTAAATGTTTATTATTATTATTATATTTTATTATTAATTTTGAAAACGTAAGGCAATTATTCACATTTATTGAAGAGTGGTTTGTTTTTGTTTTATTTAGATGTCTTGTCAATCGTGTGGTTAACAGCTTGCCTCTATTGTGCTCCACAAGCCTTTTTTGCACGTGTATTCGCATTTTTTACCAAAAATGGGCAAATCTGGTGAAAGAAAAAGAGCAGTTATAAATTGAAGCGAGTCAGAACCGTTCATTTGCATATTTATTTTCTGGTCTATACAGTGCACAAAGGCTGATGTTCAGAGTTTGATTGACAGCGTAAAATTATGAAGGCAAGCTGTCATTCCTTTTGTGAATAGGGAATACAGCTGTTGCTTGAGTAGCATAGAACATATATTACAAAGAATTTAGCTTTCAATTAGGGCTACACGATAAATCGCATGCGATATAAAGTTCATATTCGCGCGATTTTTTGCGCAGCTCATCAGTGAACAACGGCTCTGTGTAGTTAATGCTGCTCAATGTGAAAGCCCGCAGGTGATGGAGATTTACCGCTGATTACAGAACCGGCTTTCTGACAAGATGCGCATTAAATATCGCATGCGATTTATCGTGCAGCCCTACTTTCAGTGGTGTAACGCTCAACCACTTTATTATCTCTACCATTGTCTCTTGCTTCTCCTCCCTCAGTTGCTTGTTTTACAGTGTGAACAACACACAATTATGTATTATGTCAAATCTGATTATTTTCATCAGCATGTGCATGTCTAGAGTGAGCCGGTCTGGTGTCTGCTCGTGGGCCTTTTTCTACCCAGCAGATCTTGTCACGCTACAGGCAGTGTCTACCGCTTATATCAGTTTCTGGTTCTGTTGGTCAGAAAAAGAGTCTGACTGTTTGGCTTACAGATCCACGGTATGCCTTTTTTTCCCTGCTTTCAATTGTATGACTAGTGGAGAAAGACAGGAATTGATGGAAAGAGTAAATTAGAATGGAATCAAGAAATGTTGCAAGTCTGATTCAAACCCACGTCACCTGCATGAAGACCACAGCTCAATTTGACTACAACTTCAAAGTGCCAATGTCAATGCCATTACATGCATGCTCAAAAACAAATTTCCATCTGTCATTTAATTGTTTTTACTAGAGATGCACAATATATGAAGAGTTTGGTTCCAAAACGCAATAAACGCCATTTAAAAAAAAAAAAGAGTTTCCTCCAAAATCAGTATTGTATATGGTCAGTATTAAATTAAAAGTATTAATTTTATTAAAAAGTATGAATTTTACACAAAATGCGATATCCACCGAGTTATTCTGTCATGTTTTCTCCCTTTCTTTACAAACCGCGACAAACGCCAGTCTCCCTTCTCCGCAGAAAGCGATATATCCGCTCAACCAATCACAGCACACCATTTCACGCACTCTAGACCAGGGGTGCCCAAGCTCGGTCCTGGAGGGCCGGTGTCCCACAGAGTTTAGCTCCAACCCCAATTAAACACACCTGAACCAGCTAATCAAGCTCTTACTAGGCATACTAGAAACTTCCCGGCAGGTGTGTTGAGGCAAGTTGGAGCTAAACCCTGCAGGACGGTTCTGTGATTAATAGTAAATCTCCATCACGTGCTTTCAGATGGCGCGGCATTTAATACACAGAGCCGTAGACTATGCAATATCGCGTTCATAATCGCAGATGAGTTGCATTTGATTATGAACGCGATATTGCGTAGCTTGTCAGTGTAAGTGTTTTTATTAATGCCATTTATGTTTTTGGTAATACAGCGTATAGCACTAGTCAACTAATGAATGTAACATGGCAAAGGTGAATGCACTTTTGGATCTCTGTGCCAATCACAACAGGCTTGGCCAGCTGACCAATCAGAGCAGAGTAGGCTTATGGAAGGGAGGGGTTTACAGACATTTCGCTCAGAACTGAATCGAACGAACTATTTCCAAATCATGGACAAATGGCTGTATGTATAAATGTATATTCTGGGGAAATTACAGTGTTTTCTGACC